>NC_080687.1:103158317-103458317 GCF_030445035.2 Dasypus novemcinctus | reverse complement strand
ACCCATATTCATATTTCACATAATATATTTGTATTTCACATAATATATTTAGTTCATGATAGGGCAGTCATACAGTATTTGTCCTTTTGTGCCTAGCTTGCTTCATTCACCATAATGTCCTCCAGGTTCATCCATGTTCTTGTATGTTTCATGACTTCATTTTTTATTGCTGCATAATATTCCATCATGTATATTCTCCACAATTTGTTTATCCATTCATCACTTGATGGACATCTGGGTTGTCTCCAACTTTTGGCTATTGTCAATAACTATGAATACTGAATATTGATGTGCAGATGTCTGTTTGTGTCACAGCTCTCAGTTCTTCTGGGTATATACCTAGCAGTGGTATTCCCAGGTCCCATGACAAGTCTATATTCAACTTCCTTAGGAACTGCCAAACAGTCTTCCACAGTGGCTATACCATTCTGCATTCCCACTAATAGTGAATAAACATTCCTATCTCTCTACATCCTCTCCAACATTTACAATTTTCTGACTTTATAATAGCAGCCAGTCTAATAGGTGTGATATGGTATCTCATTATCGTTTTGATTTACATTTCCCTAATTGCAAGTAATGTTGAACACTTTTTTATGTATATCTTTGCCGTTTGTATTTCTTCTTTGGACAGTTGACTTTTCAAGTCTTTTGCCCACTTTTAAATTGGGTAGCTTAGCTTTTTATTGCTCAGTTGTATGATCTCCATGTGTACCATGGATATTAAATCCTTATCAGATATGTGATTGCCAAATATTTTCTCCTAAGACATGGGGAATTTTAAACATGATTTATTAAGGTTGACTCATGTAAGGTGATTTTTGCATGTTTCTCATTTTAAAGATAAGGAAATTAAGATTAAAGAGGTGAAGTAAATTATCCAGATTAATTTTTTACATGGAGGGCAATCTTGATTTTTAAAATAATACACTCATATCTTTTTAAAAAATGAATTCATAAAAATGGGAAAAAAGATATGATGATGTGCTCTACTCTTAGTTCAGAAAATCTTGTAAACATAATTAGGTCATCCCTGACCTGTCTGTACTTGTTTCTCTCCTCCCAGTGGTCCCCTAAGGACTAGTCCTTGCCAGTGAAATTCTTATGGCTTGAGGATTTTCTTCTTTTTACTGTATCCCTTCATCACCTATTAATTCTCATTTACCAATTTTTTTCAAACTGAAGGGAAGGAGGTTTAATCTATAAGGTTGCGTCTCCCCCGCTTCCTTCTCTGTCCTTCCAGTTTACATATACATGCACATGCCCACACACGAGCATGCGCACAAACCCACATCCCCAGATGCTGCCCAGGGGTCCTACTGCTGTGTCCCAAAGCTGTTTCTTAAGTTCGTGTCATGTCTCCTAAGGATTTTTTTTTTTTTTAAAGTTTAAACAATCATGGGTTTATTTAACTGGTAAAATTTTGATTTTATCAATAATATTTTACCTTAAAGGGAAGTTTTCCTTTCAGACACTTCTTTTGCATAAATGGAGATAACAATGGCTGCTGCTGTATTATTTTTCATACTGTCTTCTCAGGAAGTATATAAGTTGATGTGTGTAGAGCAACTAGTGTATCACATCTATATTACCTGCTAGATATTTAAAGGTCTACCAATCCTAATTTTTTATTTACATTTCTTAGAAAATTCTTGTAGGTACCTCTTTTTCTCCTAAGGATTTTACTTCTCTTGTTCTAGGGTCAGTAAGAAAAATGAGACTGGTAGCGTTCCAAAATGTCTGACTTTATTCTTTGTGTATTTTTTTACTCTTTGGTAGAGTTATAGATGCTTCAACAGCCTCTTCAGTGCCTCAGTCAAGATTGACAACACGGGGTAAGTTGATGACTACTAAGTATAGGGAAAGGTACGGTAAGTATCCATGCCAATCAATACCTTGTTTACGTGGCAGCCTGAATATAACTTTCTTTTTGCATCTAGATAGAAAAACTAAGAAAAACTCATAGGAAAAACTTCTGGTCTCTTTGTGACTGTTAGTTACTAGCCACCAAAATCCTTAGAAAGCTCTCAGAATGCCTGTGTTTCAGACTCTAGCAGAGTGGAACAAGGAAGAGAATGCTCATGGGTAGCAAGGAGGGTAGTAGCAATAGAACAGGAAACAGAGGAACTCTTGGTCAAAAGGAGAGGAGCTAGTAGAGCCTGGGGCTGTCCTTCCCTGTCCAGGGCTCTGCCACCACCTGAGGCTCTGGTACCCCGATCCCTGCACCAGCCCTCGTATTAGATGGAGGCCCTGCCTCAGGAGTGCAGTCGTTTGAACCCTGCTTGAGGAGCAGGAAAAGTGTCCATGCCACATGAAGAGAAAGGAGGTGGCAGGGGCCTTGAGAAGCAGGCAGTTAGAAGGGGCAAGAAGGATGTGTACATTCAAACTGAAGTTGAATCTTCAGAAGGAAATGTAACCTCACAGTGGTGTTACATGTGACAAATAGATGCAGTAGTAAAGAACTGTACTGGATCTTGGTTCATTTGGCCTTTTTGCCAGACCTGTGACCTTCCTTACAACCATAAAAATCCTTGTTTCTAGAGAAAAAAATAAAATATCAGGGTCCAAATAACTTAGTTACAAATACCATTTTAGATTTCAACCAGTTTAGAAGAGGAGACCACTTTTACCTAATCTCAACATTGAGGTCAGTTGGTGTCTGTCTAATCATGAACATTTAGACATCTTTAGCACTGATCTGAATGAATTGACATCAGCAATTTGTGATGGATTATTTCTAAAATCTTCTATATATTCTGTATATAACTTTCTGTATCTTTTGATGAAGAAAGATAGTTAACTAAGGGTTTCCAAAACCTTAGAAAATTATCAGAAAGCCTGAAACTCTCCTGGAGTGGAACAAAAAAGAGAGAAAATTGTTTGGAATCAATTTGGGTAATAAAGTAGACAGGGAGCAGAGGCACCCTTGGCAAAAAGAAAGGAAGTGAGAGTGGATGTAACTCAACCAATTGAGCACCTCCCTCCCACATGGGAGGTCCCAGGTTTGGTTCCCAGCGCCTCGTAAAGAAAACAAACAATGAGCAGAAAACAAGCAAAAACAATGAGCAGACAGTGAACAAAAACAACAAACAGGTAATGAGCAAAACAACGAGCAAACAAGAAGGGGGAAGCCGATATGGCTCAGTGGTTGAGTGCTGGCCTCCTGCATACAAGGTCCCGTGTTCAACCCCCCAGTCCCGGTACCTTAAAAAAAGAAATAACAACAACACAAAACAAACAAATAAAAAATGAAAAAAAAAGGAGATAATAGATCCTGGATCTGAACTTTACCCCCCACACGCTGCATCTGAGGCTAATGCCCCAATACCTTGACCCAGCCTTATTTGGATGTAGTCCCTAACTCAGGCATGCAGTTCTTTGAATAACATCTGGGGCAGTAATGACATCTACATTCATGAAGAGTAAGGAGGTGGCAGAGGTGTTTGTGCAACAGGAGATTAAAGGAACGAGAAAGATGGGTATCTACAACTGAAGCTAAACTTTGAAGTAAATTTATCTGCAAATGCTGTTACACTTAGGGGAGAGGTTAAGTAAAAAGAAACTGTAATTAAATCTTGATATTTTTGATAGAACTAAGTTTTCTTTACAAGCATATAGAACCTATTTCTAGGGAAAAATTGAATGACAGTTTCCAAATAATATATTTTGACATAATTTTTGAGTTCAACCACTATTTCAGTTGAAGAGTGATTGTAGCTAATAACAAAAAAAAAGCTGTTTGAAATTATGTGGCATTTTAATACATTTCAATATATTTTTAACCCCCTGTGGTGGATTGAATTGTGTAGCTAAGTTTGGACATGTTCGTGGTCTTGAGCCACATTCTGGTGGGAGTAGACACTTTGTAATTAAGATGTTATTTCATTTGTAGTTCTGGGGCTTGTATTTAGGTCTTTGATCTAATTTGAGTTAATTGTTGTATATGATGAGAGATGGGGGTCCTCCGTTCTTTTGCTTATGGATATCCAGTTCTCCCAGCACCATTTGTTGAGATAATTGTTTCCCAATTTTGTGAACTTGGCAGTCTTGTAAAAATCAATTGGCTAGCGAAGTGGCTGTGGCTTAATCAATTGGGGTCCCGTCTGCCATATGGGAGGCCCTGAGTTCACATCCTGGGGCCTCCTTGCGAAGGCCTGCAAGCTCTGTGGAGCACCACCCTGCCCACCAGCACCATAGAGAGTCAACTCAACAAGGTGATGCAACAAAAGAGGGAGACTAGCAAGAACACAGAGGAGCACACAGTGAATGGACACAGAGAGGAGACAGCAAGCAGGCCATAAGGGGGGAGGGGAAATTTAAAAAAATACACAGAAGAATGCACAGCAAATAGACACAGAGAGCAGACAGCATGCAAAAAGCCATGGCAGGGAGGGGGGGAGCATTAAAAATCAATTGGTCATAGATATGGGGTTCTGTTTCTGAACTCTCAATTCAATTTCATTGGTCAGTACATCTCATCTTGTGCCTTTTCTGTGCTATTTTGACCACTGCAGCTTTGTAATAAATTTTAAAGTCAGGCGGTGTGAGTCCTCCAACTTTGTTTCCTTTCAAGAAGGTTTTGTCTATTTGAGGCCCTTTACACTTCCATAGAAATTTGATGATGGGATTTCAGTTTCTCAAAGAATGCTGTTGGAATTTTTATTAGGATTTCATTAAATCTGTAAATGGCTTTAGGTAGAATTAACCTTATCAAATTTGTCTTCCAATCTGTGGACATGGAATGTTTCCAATCTGTGGCCTTGGGAATGTCCTCCCATTTATTTAAGTTTTATTTGATTTGTTTTTAGCAAAGTTTTGTAGTTTTCCATGTATAGCCTTTACATTCTTGGTTAAATGCCTTCTTAGATATTTGATTCTTTTAGATGCTATTGTATGTAAATAGAATCTTTCATTGATTCCCTCTTAAGATTATTTATTACTAGTGTATAGAAGCACTGATGGTATTTGCATGTTGATTTGTTCCTCACCCCTTTGTTGGATTCATTTATTATCTCTAGGAACTTTATTGTGGATTTTTCAGGATTTTCTGTGGGGAAAGTTTTACTTCTTCCTTTCGAACTTGGGTGCCGTTTATTTCTTTTTCTTTCCTAATTGCTCTGACTAGAATTTCTAATATTATGATGAATAACTATAACAGTAAGCATCTTTGTCTGGTTCCTGATCTTAGAGGGAAAGCTTCCAGTATTTCAACATTGAGTATGATGTTAGTTGAGGACTTGTCATAAATGCCTTTTGTCATGTTGAGAAGATTCCTTCTAGTCCTATTTTTTTTTATTGTTTTTATCAAGGATTTTGTCAAATGCCTTTTCTGTGTAAAATGAGATTGCTCATGTGATATTTTCCCCTTCATTTAAATGTGGTTTATTACATTGATTGAATTTCTTATTTTGAACCACCTTTGCATTCCTGGGATAAATCCCACTTGATCATGGTACATATTCCTTTTAATATGCTGTTGGTTTCTATTTTCTGGTATTTTATTGGGTATTTTTGCATCTATATTTATAAGGGAACTTCATCTATAGTTTTCTTTTCTTGTGATGTCTTTATCTGACTTTGGTATCAGACAAATATTAGCCTCATAGGATGAGTTTGGAAGAGTTCCCTCCTCCTTAACATTTGGCAGTGTTTGAGAAGAAATTAATCCTTCTTTGAGTGCTTGATAGAGTTCACCAGAGAAGCCATCTGGTCTTGGACTTTTCTTTTTTGGGAGGTTTTCCTTTTTATTACTGTTTCAGTCTCTTTACTTGTTATATTGTTGAGACCTGTTTCTTTTTTGAAACAGTTTAGGCAAATTGTATGTTTCTAAGAATTTGTCCATTTCCTCTAAATTTATCTGATTTGTTGGTATACATTTGTTCATAGTATCCTCTTATAATCCTTTTGATTTCTACCAGATCAGAAATTAATCTGAGCTCCACAGAGAAAATGTGGCATTGGTGTGGGAAGGGTGGCCATGGTGGCTGCTGGGTGCGGGGAATGGGAGGAAGAGATGAGATGGGGAGGCATTTCGGGACTTGGAGTTGTCCTGGGTGCTGCTTCATGGACAATTACAGGACATTGTAGATCCCCCCAGGGCCCACTGGATGGAACGTGGGAGAGTGTGGGCTATGATGTGGACCACTGACTATGAGGTGTACCAATGCCCAGAGATGTACTTACCAGGTGCAATGGATGTGTCATGATGATGGGAGAGAGTGTTGCTGTGGGGGGAGTGGGGGGTGGGGGCGGTGGGGTTGAATGGGACTTCATATTTTTTTAATGTAATTTTTAAAAAATAAATAAATAATAAAAAAAAAAGAAAGGGGAAGTTTATGATTGTGCCATTAGAAGGAAACTAGAGAATGAACTTGGCACTATATAACATAATGAATCCAGTTGTGGATGATGAATGTAGTCAATAATACAAATATGAGTGTTCTTTAATGAACTATAATAAATGTATGCCACTCATATGTGGTGCTAATAATAGGGTGTTATAGGGGAACAATACAAATAATGCAAATTCTGACTATAGTTAACAGTAATATTGTAATATTTTCATCAACTGTAACAAATGTACCTTAACAATGCTAAAGAACATTAATAGAAGAAATAAAGAGTATGGTATCCTTCTTTTTGGGGTAATGGGAAAAAAAATCCTCTCTATTTTTTTGTAACATTTATGTAGTCTAAGTATCTTTTTTTTTAATTTAAAAGTATATTTAAAAAAATAAACACTGTAATGGGTATTGGGGATACCCAAATAAGGAACAGAGAAGATACAGTTTGAGTGCTGAACTCCTGTTTTTCACTGAATAGCTACTAACACCTGAAGGCATTCAGTTTGGGAAATGTTACTGAAAACATTTGGGAAAAGCTAAAGTTCCAACAATATGCTCTACTCTCCTATTTCTTCACCTCTGCCTGGTGAGCCATCCTTTCATTCAGTCATTCATTTGTTCATTCACTCCAAAACAATCACTGGAAATCAACTAGTATATGCTTTACATTGAGGGGGAGAATACACTCCTGGGGAGCCAAACTTTGTAAACATATGATTAAAGCAGTCAGGATAAGTGCTCTGAATTTTGGAGCATAGTGTAAGGACCTGAGTTTGGCAGATCAATCAACAGCAAGCTTTCCCCCTCCTCCTTGACAGGGATATCCCTCAGATAGGTGTCAATATTTTTTTTTTTTACTTTAGATATTAAATCAAATCTTAGGTGTTAAATGAGCACATATTTACAGGTGTCATATCTTTCCCTTAGGTTGATCCTTTTATTGTTATGAAATCTCCCTCTCTGTTTGTAGAGGTATAGGTAAAGTATATGTACATGTCATGAAAGTTAAGTTGGTATCAAATGAAATATGATTTTATATATTCTGGATGTTGCATTTTAACCCCATGGAAAACACAGGAAAAGGAAATGACAATATATCCATATGGGAAAAGGAAGGCAATCAATGTGGTACAATTCAAAACATCCAATATATATAATAGTAGGAAAAAAGGGTTGTGTTTAAAATGAATTTTTACCTTAGGACAAACTTTCTGGATAGGGTTAAGACATTCATAATAATAATAATTTGAAAGAGTGGCAGAGTAAACTAGGCTGATGGGACAGAAGTGATCATGAGATTATTCTAGATAGATTTTTTCATTATGTTCATGTACCTAATCAAGAAATCTAATATATTTTAATAAAATGCAGATTTCTGGTTCTCCACACCAAATCACAGATAAAAATATCTGGGTATAAGGTATAGAAAATAGTATTTTAAATATGTTTCCTGTAAGATTTTCATGTACGATGAAGATCAAACCTTTCTGTTGGGAGACTGTAATGAATTCAATAATTGAAAGGTGCAGAATCCCTGACATAAGTCATATATATTGGCTTCTTCATTTTCCACTGACCACTAAAATATTACATACCTGGGCCAGAGCTTAACCTCCTGCCTCAATGTCTTTATCAAGTGATACTTTATAATTATAGTTTTGTTTTTTATTTACCAAGAAAGGGTTCTTATTTGCTAAAAAAAAAAAATTATCTTTTTTATTATTGTTCATTTTTGTTCATTGTCTCTAATAACAGTTCTGTTATTTAATTATCCCTGTAAAAGCTACCACTTTCAGCATTCTTGCATCAGGAAAACTTTTTCTTAAGAATGGAATGTTTTCTTCTCTGTGAAAAACAAATATGTAATTGCTTTGTAGCCTGAGAGACTATTGAACACAAATGAGAAAAGCAGGGCTGCCCTGATGGAAGGGGCTGAGGGTGAGAACTGTGTACTCTGTTTCCTCCATGACTCCTGCACTAATTTCCTAGCTGCTGTAATGGATTCCATGTAATGGGTTGGCTTACCAGCAGGGATTTACAGACTCAAGGTTTCAGAGGCTAGAAGGCGTGCTTCCTCCCAGAGTCAGTACTTCTATCTCACCAGCAATCTTGGTGCTCCTTGGCTTTTCTGTCTTGTGCTGATGCGTGTGGCTGCATCTTCTCCTTTCTCTTCTGGGCTCCCTTGCCTTCCAGCTTTAGGCTGCTCCCAGAGCTTCCTTTCCACATCCATTTGCTTTGCTTATAAGGACTTCAGCCACACTGGATTAAGGCCCATATATTCAAAGGTCCTATTGACAAAAGCATTCACATCCACAGACCAGGGGTTGGAAGCTGAACATACCTTTTGTGGGGGACATTATGCAATCCCCAACACCAATGATACCCTCTGACCACTCTCCTTTCCAATGGGACCGAGAGAGCAAACAAAAAATCATTAAGTGAAAAATCACTTTGGAAACCAGTATTTCAAATGTCCACAATTCTCACTTTGCTCTGAACACTAAGAAATTCAGTCAAATTTGATACAATTTGTATTAACTCTCTTTGTGAGAATGTTTACTTTTGCCTCCTTTATGGCTTTAACTTCTTTAGTGCTTAAGTTTCAAGAGAATTTCATGATTATTTCTATAAATATGTATTTGTGCGTATACTAAAAAACCATTATGGAAAGATGGGGTACAAATAGTCCGAATACATAGTCATTACTGTTATCTTTATTGAAATCTTGTGAACTCAAATGGCTTCCATTACTTTACAATGATACTTCTGGGAAGATGGCAGACTAGCAAGACAGAGGACTCTCTTCTCTTCCAGAAAAATAGCTAGAGGACAGGCAGCAATGGCCTGGAAAGAAACTTCTAGGGTTCAGGACCCCCGGGGAAGGCTGGACACCACCCAGCAGAGAGAGGGGCAATGGAAAAGAACCATGGTGGCAAAACTGTGAGTACATGCTGCAGCTGCCAGGATCCACCCCACCATTTAGACACTTTGAATTCTCAGGCCTCAGGGCCACTGGCTACAAAAGGGGACCCACCTCCCAGAAGTGAGGAAAGAGCAACACAGCCTAAGGCTGGCTGCTTTTGCCTGACACCTTTGGTCTGCTGTGCCCTTGAGCTCCTGCAGGCTGGGCAGGGCCCTGCTATTGTTTTCCTGGGAGCCAGCAGGGGACTAAAGAGATCCTGGACTAAGGAGAGCTGACCCTCTCAATCGCCCTCTCTATTGACCAGGACAGACTCTTTGAATCAGGAGGCTCTTAGCCTCCAGGCAGGATCCTCTATCCCAGTGATCTGGCCTGGTGGATGCAAACACACTCAGACCAGGCTTTGAACTGAAGGGTTGACAAGGAGTGCCATCTGCTGGTGGACCAAGGAAAAGCATGTGGGGAACACAGTAAATAAGCCAGAGAGGCATTTTCTGGTCTTTACAGTGTCCCTCCCCAAGGCCCTAGGAAGCAGGTCTGCAACACATTACTCTGCTCAGGGCCCAGATCTGAGCAACTAACAGGGACAATCCTAAAGAGCCAGAACAAGTTGAACCAAGAATCAAGGACACCAGAAACACACAGCCTCCTGCCACTAAATCCCTATGAAAGGAAAGTGAGCATCTGAGTAAACTCACCATCCAAATCAGATGCCTAGACACCAGGGAAAAGTTACAAGTCATTCTGAGAAAAGAGAGGAAGTGACCCAAGAAAAGGAATCTATCAAAGTCCCCAGAAGATACACAGGATTTCAGACAACTAACCAAGGAGAGGCACACAAATTTCCAAAATCAAATTAATGCACTGAAAGATGATATGGATAAAAAGATAAAAGATATCAAGAAGACACCAAGTGAGCACAAAGAAGAAATTGGAAGCCTGAATAGAAAAGTAACAGAACTCATGGGAATGAAAGACACAATAGTGGGATAAAAAACAAATTAGAGGGCAGCAGTTGTAGCTCATGTGGTTGAGGATCTACTTCCCATGTACGAGGTCTCAGGTTTGATCCCTGGCACCTTCTAAAAACAAACAAATGATAAAATGAACTCTCACTGTGGAGCAGATGTAGCTCAGTGGTTGGGCATCTGCTTACAATTCACAAGGTCCTGGGTTCAATTGCCAGTACCTCCTAAAGAGGAAACAAACAAAACAACAACAACAAAACATTAGAGGCATACAACAGCAAGTTTGAAATGACAGAAGAAACCATAAGTGATGCAGAAGACAGAACAGCAGAAATGGAAGAGAGAAAAGAACAAAGAGAAAAGAATGTGAAAATGTGAGCTAGGTCTCAGGGAGTTGAATGATAACAGAAAACACAACCACATGCAAGTCATGCCAGTTCCAGAAGGGGAAGAGAAGGGAAAAGGGGCAGAAAGAGTATCTGAGGTAATAAGAGGTGAAAATTTCCCAACCCTCATGAAAGTAATGACCTTGCGTGTCCAGGAAGCAGTGTACCCCAATCAGAATAAATGTGAATAGACCTACTCCAATAGGTCTATTCAGATTCATAGTAGGTCTAACAGGACTTCTCCAACTGCCAAACGTCAAAGATAAAGAGAAAATTCTGACAGCAGCCATGGAGAAGCAAACTACCACATACAATGGATGCCCAGAAAGAGTTATTGTGGATTTCTCATCAGAACTTGGAGAAGAGAAGACAATGGCATGATATAATTAGGATATTAAAAGAGAAAAACTGCCATCTAAGAAATCTTTATCCAGCAAAACTGGCCTTCAAATATGAAGGTGCATTTAAAATGCAAAGAAAACAGAAATTAGGAGAATTCATAACAATGATTCCATTTTGTAGGAAATATTAAAGGAAGCTTTACCACCTGACAGAAAAAGACAGGAGACAGAGGTTTGGAAGAGATTATAGAAGAAAGAATAGCAGAAAGGATAATCAAGAGAGCAAAAATACAGACAGAAATAAGACATGACATATGAAAACCAAAGAAGAAAATGATAGAAGTAAATAATGCATTTACCATAATATCATTGAATGTGAATGGATTAAACTCCCCCATCAAAAGGTATAGGCTGGGAAGCAGACACGGCTCAACTGCTAGAGCATCTGTCTACCACATGGAGGGTCCAGGGTTCAATCCCCAGGGCCTCCTGACCTGTGCAGTAAGCTGGCCCACGTGCATTGTTGCTGCACTCAAGGAGTGCCCTGCCATGCATGGGTGCCCCTGCATAGCAGTGCCCCACATGTAAAGAGAGCGCCCCACAAGGAGAGCCGCCCCATGTGAAAAAAAAGTGCAGCTCGCCCAGGAGTGGCACTGCACACAGAGAGCTGACACAGCAAGATGACACAACAAAAAAAGAGACAGTTTTCCACTGCTGCCAGATAATGCAAGCAGACACAGAAGAACACACAGCAAATGGACACCTAGAGCAAAAATGGAGGGGGAAGGGGATAGAAATAAAATAAATCTTAAAAAAAAGATACAGGCTGACAGAATGGATGGAAAAACATGAGCCGTCCATGTGCTGCCTACAAGAGACTCACCTTAGATCCAGGGATAAAAACTGCCTGAAAGTGAAATCTTTGAAAAAGATACTCCATGCTAACAGTAACCAAAAAAGATCATGTCCTCTACACAAGTAAAAGAAAAAACTTGCAAACTTTGATGAGCGATTCTGCAGTTCTTTGGGATTTGAGGGTTCTATGACAATGGAAAGAGGCCACTGCCTCTTGTGGTTTAGAAAAGCCTGAGAGAAGAGAGAGAAGAGGCAGGAGGGGGGGGAGGAGGGGGAGGAGGAACTGGAGGGAGGAGGGGAGAAATGGGACATAAAGAATGGCAGCGAAGGTTCATGTGGTCAGAGAGGACTCTGCAAAGGCACTAGTAGAACAGGGGAAGCTTAAGTGAGCTAGGAGAAAACCCTCTGACCAGGTTCTGGACTAGAGCAGAAAAGAAAAATGCTTTAATTTGTTCTAGTGATGAAGACTAGCAAGAGACTTGCTCAATTGCAAAATTCCTTTTTCCTCCTAATTCACTCTTGAGTATGTCTGTGTTGATAATACTTGTTTAACTTAATACCCTAGCTTTTAGCCATTTTTAGAACTAGAGAATCCTATTCTTTGAACAGGAACCAGTCAGGATTTTTGTGGCTCTTTTCCAATGTAGGCACACCTTGTTCTTTTGGATGGCATGGAACTCTACCATCAGCAAGTGACAACTCAGAACGGTGCAGGTGAGAGAGATAGTAGAAAGAAAGTGTTCCTTTCAAGCACCAAAGAGCATTATGATTGAGAGTTTCTTTTTCCTCCACTTCACATTATATTTTTTTGTTAGGTGAAAGTGACATAACATAAAATTAACAATTTTAACAGTACATTCTGTGGCATTTAGTACATTCACTATGTTGTGCATCAAATTTATCTAATTTCAGAACACTTTTATCCACTCCGAAGGAAACCTCATAGATCCAAAGGGAGTTCTTCCGCCTTCCCCACTCCCCTCAACCCCTGCCAGCCATTAATCACCATTCTGTCTCTCTTTATTTGCATAGTATAGTGGGGGACGGGGGCGTGGGAACCTCATTTTTTTAATGTAACATTTTTTGTGCTCAAGGTAGCTTAAAAAAAAGGCAAGTAAAACTTTTTTTCAAGTTTCCATTTATATGATAGTTTTTTGACATTACAGGAATAATGTTTAGAGTGATTACACAAGTCCTGAAAGATGAGTTACTGACAGCTTGTCCCAAGTATTGCTCTAAAATATTCCAAGTGTTGATTCACTTATAATCATAGCATTTCATAGGTCTTAATTTCCCTTGAAGAGTTTCCACTTTAAAATCCTGTGTATCTTGGGAAACTACAATAATTCTGTTCATTTTAACTATTTTTATCATCTTGGGTCCTAGAATCATGACCTTTAGTTGAAAAGGAGCCAGTAACCATCTGTTTACAATGAGACTCCCCGCTCCCCCCCACCTAACGCACCCCCTGCTGCCCTTTATTGCGCTGCGCCCTGAGCGTCAGTCTTCTTTGATGTAGAAGAATACTGATCTAACAATAGGGGGCGCCGGCAGCTCTTCCCGGGAGGCGTCCCCACTCCTGGCCAGGTGGACCTGCGTGGCTGCCAGGCGCTAGCCGGATCTCGGGGGTGCGGAGACCCTCCTCCCGGAGGACGCAGGTAGGGGCCCCGAAGTCTAGTGGGACGGGAGCGCGCAGGAGCCCCGAGTGCCCGCGGGTCCGCCTCGGGCCGCGGCGGAGGCGGGGCTCCTGGCAAGGGAGTGGCCGGGCGCTCAGCCCTGCTGCTGGCCGCGCAGCCGCATCCCCACCGCTCAGCCCCGCCCCTGGGCGTTCAGCCCGCCCCGAGGCCCCGCCCCCGAGGCCCCGCCCCCCGAGCCCCCCGAGGCCCCGCCCCTGAGGCCCCGCCCCCCGAGGCCCCCGAGGCCCCGCCCCCCCGAGGCCTCGTTCGTGTCTGACCGTTGACCTGGTGCTGCGGCCGGCTGAGGCGCCGCGGGGCCCCCGGTGTGCGGTGTGCGGGGATCCCCGCGGGGGGCGCTTACTGAGCGCCGGCCCGGAACCCTCAGGCGGAGCGCGCGGCCCCTCCTCAGACGCCCGCCTGCGCCTGCTCGGAGCCCGGGACGTGTTTGGCGCCACCTGGCGGCGGCGGGGCGGGCGGCGGGGAGCGCCCGCGGGCCTGCGGGCGGGGCGGGGCGCGGGGCTGCGGGGCCGCCGGCAGCGCGGAAAAGCGGGCGAGCGGCCGTCCCCGCGCGGCGCTGAGGGCGCGCCCGGCCCGCGGCCGCCCAAGCTCCCGCTCGCTGGACGGTTGTGCGCGGGGCCCCGCAGGCCCTGCCCTCTGCGTGCGGTTTGTCGCCAGGGGCGTGGGGGCGCCCTTGGCGGGGGAGCGGGGGCGGGGGCGGGGGGCTCCGGGCCTGCTTCAGTCTTTGGCACTTTTCCAGACACGGATAACTTGTTCATCTGTGACAGTTACTGGAGTGCAGTTACCTAGTTAGAGCTGCACCGCTGTTTACCATGTACCACCTCCTCTCATCCCAGCCCCGGGTGATAGGCGTTTGTATGTTTCTCCAGTTTTGGCGGCCGTGAACTTGCCCTGAACTTGCTGTGGGAATCATGGTACAGCAAGTCGTCTTGGATAGATACCGTGGAGTGGAACTAGCAACAATGATGTAAGTTTATATTTTTAAGAAACTGACAAAATGTTTCCCAAAGTGGTAGCACCTTTTGGCATTCTCACTAGCAATGTAGGAGGACTCCCGGGTTTCCACATCTTCGTGAACAGATGGTATTATCTTTCTTGATTTTAGCCATTTTACTATGTCTATATGATAAGTCATAGCAGATTTTATTTTGTATTTCCCTACTGGTGAAAGAATTGAATGTTTCTTCTCTGGTGAAAGTGTTATTTACATAGATTCCCATTTTTAAGTGCTGTTTGTCATTTTTTTTAACAAATCATTTTTATCGATACGTATCAACAAAGCATACATACAGTTCACCGCACAATCAGTGGTGTTTGACACCATCACATAGTTGTGCATTCATCATCTCAATCTTATTAGCGCATTTTCTTAATTTCAATAATAATAAGGTAAATCCATCCCTTCTCCATCTGTGCTTCCCCTACTGTTCACAGCTCCCCTTTTTGGCTATTCTTGCACAGATACTTTTATTCCCCCCTCTATAAAATCATTTATAGTTACATTTTATATAAATGGAATCATACAGTATGTTATGTAACATATTTAGTTCATAGCGATCCCGCATTTATTGTATTTGTCCTTTTGTGTCTGGTTTCCTTCACTCAACATAATGTCCTCCAGTTTCGTTGACGTTGTCAAATGTTTTAGGACTTTTTTTTATTTTAAGAGTTATTTTTTATTTATTACTCTCCCCTTCCCCACCCCACCCCAGTTGTCTGCTCTCTGTGTCCATTTTCTGTGTGTTCTTCTTGTGTCCACTGGTATTCTTATCAGTGACACCCAGAATCTGTGCCTCATTTTGTTGCATCATCTTCTTCTGTCAGCTCTCCGTGTGTGTGGCACCACTCCTGGGCAGGCTGCACTTCCTTTCGTGCTGGGCGGCTCTCCATATGGGGCGCACTCCTTGCACATGGGGCTCCTCTATGCGGGGGACACCCCTGCTTGCCACAGCACTCCTTGGGAAAATCAGCACTGTGCGTGGGCCAGCTCATCACACAGATCAGGAGGCCCTGGGTTTGAACCTTGGACCTCCCATGTGGTAGGCAGATGCCCTATCTGTCTGGCCAAATCCGCTTGCCTATTTCTTCTTAAGTACTAGATAATATTCCATTGTGGGAATATACCACTGTTTGTTTATTTATTTGTCAGTTGATGGACACCTGGCTTCTTTCCAGCTTTTGACATCATGACTAGCACTGCTATGAACAGTGGTGTGCAGATGTGTATTTGTATCACTGCTTTCAATTCTGGGTGTAGACCCAATAGTGATAGTGCTGGGTCGCTGGCAAATCTATATTCAACTTCTTTTTTTTAAAAATATATTTATTTATTTATTTATTTCCCCTCATCCCCACCCTGCCCCAGTTGTCTGTTCTCTATGTCTATTTGCTGCATCTTCTTCTTTGTCCGCTTCTGTTGTTGTCAGTGGCGTGGGAATCTGTGTTTCTTTTTGTTGTGTCATCTTGTTGTGTCAGCTCTCCGTGTGTGCAGCACCATTCTTAAGCAGGCTGCACTTTCTTTTGCCCTGGGCAGCTCTCCTTATGGGGTGCACTCCTTGCGCGTGGGGCTCCCCTATGTGGGGGACACCCCTGCATGGCAGGGCACTCCTTGTGCGCGTCAGCACGCATTTGGGCCAGCTCCACACGGGTCAAGGAGGCCCAGGGTTTGATCTGCGGACCTTCCATGTGGTAGACGGATGCCCTAACCACTGGACCAAGTCCGCTTCCCTATATTCAGCTTCTTTAGGAACTGCCCAACAGTCCTCCACAGTGGCTGTACCATTCTGTATTTCCACCAATTGTGAGTAAGAGTTCCTGTCTCTCCACATCCTCTCCAACATTTGTAGTTCTCTGACTTTTTAATAGTGGCCATTCTGATTGGTGTGAAAAGATATCTCTTAGTTATGATTTGCATTTCCCTAATCATTACTCATATTGAACACTTTTTCATGTTTTTTCTTGCCATTTGTATTTCTTCTTTGGACAAATATCTATTCATGTCTTTTGCCCATTTTTTAATTGAGTCTTTTTTAATTTTTGAGTTGTAACGTCTCTTTACATATCATGGATATTAATCCCTTATTGGACATGTGATTTCCAAGTATTTCCTTCTGCTGAGGCAGATGCCTTTACACCCTATTGACAAAGTCCTGTGAGGTATACACGTGTTTAATTTTGAGGAGGTCCCATTTATCTATTTTTTCTTTTGTTTCATGTGCTTTGGGTGTAAGGTCCAAGAAACCACCATGTAGCACAAGGTCTTTAAGATGTTTCCCTACACTTTCTTCAAGCATTTTTTTTTTCTAAGATTTGTTTATGTATTTCTCTCCCCTTCCCCCCTCCCACCCTGGTTGTCTGTTCTCCGTGTGTATTTGCTGCATCTTCTTCTTTGTCCACTTCTGTTGTCAGCGGCATGGGAATCTGTGTTTCTTTTTGTTACATCATCTTGCTGTGTCAGCTCTCCGTGTGTGCGGTGCCACTCCTGAGCAGGCTGCACTTACTTTCGTGCTGGGCGGCTCTCCTTATGGGGCACACTCCTTGAGCATGGGGCTCCCCTACACAGGGGACACCCCTGTGTGGCACAGCACTCCTTGCACACATCAGCACTCTGCATGGGCCAGCTCCACACGGGTCAAGGAGGCCCGAGTTTGAACTGCGGACCTCCCATATGGTAGACAGATGCCCTAACCACTGGGCCAAGTCTGCTTCCTTCTTCAAGCAGTTTTATGGTAAATATAAAAGTCTCACTTTTATATCTAGGTCTCTGATCCATTTTGAGTTGATTCTTCTATGGGATGTAAGATAGGGGTTCCATTCCATTCTTTTGGCTATAGATATCCAGGTCTCCCAGCACCATTTATTGAAGGGACTTTTTCCCCATTAACATGGACTTGGTAGGTGTCTGAAAAACTAGTTGACCGTGGAGGTGAGGGTTTATTTATGGACTCTAAATTCTATTATACTGATCGACGAGTCTCTCTTTATGCCGGTGCCTTGCTGTTTTGACCACTGTAGCTTTGTAATATGTTTCAAGGTCTGGCAGTGAAATTCCTCCCATGTTGCTCTTCTTTTTTAGAATGCTTTTGATTACTTGGGTGCCTTTTCCCTTCCAAATGAATTTGGTAATTGCCTTTTCTATTTCTGTCAATTAGGCTGTTGGAATTTTGATTGGCATTACATTGAGTCTATAAATCAATTTAGGTTGGATTGATATCATCACGATATTTAGTCTTAGAGTACATGAACACGGAGTGTCATTCCATTTGTTTAGGTCATTTTAAATTTCTTTTGCCACTGTTTTGTAGTTTTCCACGTCTAGGTCCTGTACTTCTTTGACTAAGTTGTTCCCTACATATTGAGTCTTTTTATTGCTATTGTAAATGGAATCGCCCGCCTGATTTCTCCTCAGATTGTGTAATACTACTGTACAAGAACACTGATTTCTGCATGTGGATCTTGTATTCTGCCGCTTTGCTGAACTCATTTATTATCTCAAGTAGCTTTGTTGTAGACATTTCTGAATTTTCTAAATATAGGATCATGTCATCTGCTGGTCGTGCAAGTTTTACGTCCCCTTTTCCTATTTGGTTGCCTTTAATTTTTTTTCTTCTCTAATTGCTCTAGCTAGAACCTGTAGTACAATGTTGAATAGCAGTGGTGATCGGGGGCATCCTTGTCTTGTTCCTGATCTTAGGTGGAAAGCTTTCAACCTTTCCCCACTGAGTACAATGTTGGCTGTGGGTTTTTCATATATGCCTTTTATCCTATTGTGGCATTTTCCTTCTCTTCATACCTTTTGAAGTGTTTTTTACCAAGAAAGAATGCTGGGTCCTGTCAAGTGCCTTTTCTGTCTCTATTGTGATCATCATGTGTTTTTTCCCTTCAATTTTTTTTAATGTGGTGTATTATGTTGATGGTTTTTTTAATGTTGAGCTAGCCTTGCATACCAGGAACAAATCCCCCTTGGTCATGATGTGTAAGTCTTCGATAATGCTGCTGGATTCAATTTGCCAATATTTTGTTGAGAATTTTTGCATCTCTGTGTTCATTGAAGAGATGAGTCTGTACTTTTCTTTCCATGTAGTGTCTTTATCTGGCTTTGGTGTTAGAGTGATGTTGGCTTCATAAAGGGAGTGGGGTAATTTTCCCTCCTCTTCATCATGTTGGAAGAGTTTAAACAGGATTGTTGTTAATTCTTTTTGAAATGCTTGGTAGAATTCATCTCTGAAGTCATCTGGTCCTGAGCTTTTCCTTGTTGGGAGGTGTTTGATGATGAATTCAGTCTCTTTAAATGTGGTTAGTTTGTTAATTCTTGTATTTCTTGTAGCGTCAGTGTAGATTGGTTGTGCCTTTCTAGGAATTTGCCCATTTCTAAGTTGTCATTGTTAGCATACAGTTTCTCATAGTATCGTCTTTTGATTCTTTTTATTTCTGTGAGGTCAGTCATTACTTCCCTCCTTGCATTTCTGATTGTATTTATTTACCTATTTTTCTCCTTTGTTAATCTTGCTAGTGATTCGTCAATTTTACTGACCTTCTCAAAGAACCAGCTTTTGGTTTTGATTTTATCTATTTTTTGTTGTTGTTGTTCTCAATTTCATTTATTTCTGTTCTAATCTTTATTATTTTTTTCCTTCTGCTTGCTTTGAGGATTGGTTTGTTGTTCTTTTTCCATTTTCTCTAGGTGTTCAGTTAAGTCTTTGAGTTTAGCTCTTTCTACTTTTTTAACATAGATATTGAGGGCTATAAATTTCCCTCTCCAGACTGGCTTTGCTGTATCGGTTGCTGTTTTGGTAATTTGTGTTCTCATTTTCATTTGTCTACACATTTACTGATTTCACTTGCAATTTCTTCTTTGATCTACTGATCATTTAAGAGTGTGTTGTTTAGACTCCACAAGTTGCAAAGTTACCTTTTTCATGTCTATTCTTGATTTCCAATTTTGTTCCATTATGCTCTAAGAAGGTGCTTTGTATAATTTCAGTCTTTTCATATGTATTGAGACCGGCAGTGTGCCCTACATGTGGTGTATCCTGGTGAAGGATCCATGGGCACCTGAGAAGAATGTATAACTTGCTGCGTTTGGATGCAGCATTCTGTGTGTCTGTTAAGTCTAACTCATTTATTCTTTAAGTTCTCTGTTTCCTCGTTGATCTTCTGTCCAGTTGTTCTGTCTCATAATGTGAGTGGTGTATTAGACTCTCCAGTGATTAATGTACAGATGCCTGTTTCTCCCTTCAGTTTTGACAGAGTTTGTCTTATGTATTTTGGGGCACCCTGGTTAGGTGCATAAATATATCTTCCTGGTGGGTTGGCCTTTTTGTTAATATATAATGACCTTCTCTGACTCATAACTTTTTTTCACTTCAAGTTTGTTTTGTCCAATAATAGTATAGCTGTCCCTGCTCTTTTTTGGTTACTATTTGCATGGAGTGTCTTTTTCCAACTTTTTACTTCTAGCTGGTTTGTATCCATGAGTCAAAGGTGGGTCTCTTGTAAGCAGCATATGGATGGCTCATGTGTTTATTATCCATCCTGTCAATCTATATCTTTTGTTTGGTGCATTTAATCCATTAACAATCGATGATAGGACTGTAAATGCATTGTTTACTTCCTACATTTTATTCTTTGCTTTTCATGTGTCATGTCATATTTTGGTCTGTCTTTTTTCTCTTGGTTATCCTTTCTGCTCTTCTTTTTTCTCTACTCTCCTACAGGCTTTTCTCTTCTTTTTCTTTCAGGCTCTATGGCTTCCTTATTATTTTCTGCAATTTGGATTCTTTTTTACAAACTCTCTTAGTTTCTGTTTGTGGATATTTTATACTCACCTTCATATTTGGAGGACAGTTTTGCTGGGTGCAGACTTCTTGGCTGGCAGTTTTTTTCTTTCAGTCTCCTAATTGCATCATAACCACTGTCTTCTCGCCTGCATGGTTTCTGATGAGAAATCCACACTATTACTGGGCATCCCTTGTATGTGATGATTTGCTTCCCTTACTGCTCTCAGAAGTTTCTCTTTATCTTTGACATTTGACATTCTGAATAATATATGTTTTGGAGTATGTCTATGTGGATTTATTCTGATTAGGATAAGGTGGGCTTCTTAGACATGCAGGATCATTCCTTTTGTGAGCGTTGGGAAATTTTAACTATTCCCTTAAATACTCTTTCTAATCCTTTTCCTTTCTCTTCTCCTTCTGGAACTCCCATGACATGTATGTTGTTGTGTTTTCTGTTGTCATTCATCTCCCGGGCCTCTGCTCAATTTTTTTCTGCATTTTTCCTCCCTCTGTTCTTTTCTCTCTTCAATTTCAGCTGTTCTGTGTTTGGTATCACTTATACTTTCTTCTGTCCTTTCAAGTCTGCCTGAAATTGTTGTAGACCTTTAATGTGTTTTTGATGTCACCTATTGTGTCTTTCATTCCCATGAGCTCTGTTGCTTTTCTGTTCCATATTTCAAATTCTATTTTTGCTTGGTCAACTTCTTCTTGATGTCATTCATCCCTTTAGCCACATTGTCTTTCAACTCATGAATTTAGTTTTGGAAATTGGTACGCATCTCATTAATTAGTTCTCTCAAATTCTGGATCTCTTTTGGGACTTCGATATATTCCTTTTCCTGGGCTATGTCTTCCATTTTCTTCTTCTGGCTCATAAATTTTTGCTGATTCTAGGCACCTGATTAGTATGTAGTTTCCTTAGATGCTCAATTTCTTTGTCTTTTGTTGGGATTTAGTGGCAGGGGGCAGTGTGTTACTGTTGCTCTTTGATTCTTGATTCAGCCTGGATCATTAGGGTTGTCCCTGTTAGTTGCTCAAAGGTGTGCTCTGCACCCAGTAATGGGTTGCTGACCTACTTCCTAGGGCCTTGGGAGGAAAGCTATAAAGGTCAGAAAATGCCTCATTTATTTTTTATTTTCTCACATGTACTACCTAGTTCTGCCAACAGATGGCACTCTTTGGCAGTCCTCTCAGTTCAATGCCTGTTTAGAGTGTTTTTGCTGTAACACAGCCTGGATCAATCTGAAAGGGTCCTGCCTGGAGCCTAAGAGCCTTGTAATTTGAACTTTCTTATAAAAAAGTCTCTAGCCTTCTCTGGCAACCCCCTCCCATTTTCTGGGTAAGAAATAGTCCCACTCCTTTCTGCATCTTCAACAATTAGTCCCCGTTCATCGAGGAGATTGAGAGGGTCAGATTTCTTTACTCCCTTGCAGCCTCCTAAGGCAAGCAATGGCAAGGCCTCCCTGGCCTGGAAGGGCCCATGGGACACAACAGGCCAAATTTGTGAGTCAAAACCCAAGTCAGCCTTAGATCTTGTCCCTCTCTTCCCTGTTTCCTGGGAAGGTCCATCCTCAACAATCAGTGCCAGCTATAAGAGAGGGAAATTGAGAATGTTGTATTTCTCCAGGCCTGTTTAGTGTCCCAAGGTAGACAACAGTGTGGTCCCACTCAGCCTGGAAGGGCTGGTGGGACATAGCAGACCAGAACTGTGGGTCACAAGCTGTCAGCCTTAGGCACTGCCCCTCTCTCTCCCCTTTCCGGGGATGGTAAACCCCTGGATACCCTTTGTAGTCAGCTCAGAGGCCTTTGTGTCCTTTTTAAATTTATTTTTAAAAGATCCCTAGATTACATAAAATGTTACATTAAAAATATGAGAGATTCCCATATGCCCTACTCCCTACACCTCCCACTGTTCCCAACATTACCATCTTCTTGCACTAGTGCGCTACATTCATTACAATTGATGAACAGATTTTGAAGCATTGCAACTAAGCATGGATTATAGTTTATATTGTAGTTTACACTCTCCCGCACTCAATTCCGTAGGTTATAGCAGAATATATAATGGCCTGCCTATTAATCAGGCAAAGGGGTACTGATGTAAAATACCAGAAATTGGTTGTTTTTTAGCAAAGGGTATTTATTTGGGGTAGGAGCTTACAGATAGCAGACCATAAAGCATAAGTTACTTCCCTCACCAAAGTCTATTTTCACGTGTTGGAGCAAGATGGCTGCTGACATCTGCAAGGGTTCAGGCTTCCTGTGTTTCTTCCCTTGCAGGGTATTGCTTCTCTCTGGGTTCAGGGTTCCTTGCTTCTCAGGGCTCCAGCGTCAGCATCAAACTCCAACATCAAAACTACAACATTAAGAACCCTTACTTCTGTCCTTTGCCGTGCCTTTTATCTTTGTGTCCCTGCTCACCAAAGGGTGGGGACTCAGTGCCCTTCTGGCACAAGCGTCTAACATAATTACCTAATCAAGTAAACCTATAAATCCAACATAATTTAATATGCCCCCCAAAAAGATCAATTTACATACATAATCCAATATTTCGTTTTGGAATTCATCCATAATATCAAACTGCTATAGCCTGTATCTGTCATTGCAATGTCATTCAGGTCTATTCCAAGTCCTGAAAATGCCCCCATATTATACCTCTTTTTCCCTCTTCCTGATTTCAGCACCATCAGTGGCCAATGTCTCCACATTGATGAATAGTTTTTCCATTGATAGAACCACAGTAAGTCTATAGTAGAACACCAATAAGTCCACACTAATCTATATTTTATTCCCCAATCCTGAGGATTCTGGAATGGTGATGCTTACTCTACCTGAGAGGCGACTTTGATCTCATTTGGCTAATAGATGAGACTTTCTTGCCTGCAGTTGTTGACTTTCTCAGTTCCTTGGTATGGTGGTTGTCCATCCTGACCTCCTTGTTAGTTGTCCTGGGTGAGGCCAATGAACTGGAGAGTAGGTGTTACACCTCCACTGAGGCTCAGGGCCCAGCTGACACATGAACCATCCAGAGATTCAAGTCTTTCGGATGTACACCTATCAATTCCAGCATCAACTATAGGTTCAAATAAAAGAGGTAGAAGAGGCATGTGTTGAGAAGTCACATTTGAGTCCAACTCTGTCACACTCAGGAGCACAAACTCTGAAGTAGGACCCAGTGGCCAGGCATCAATCTCTGGAGCTATCTGCCCTGAACATATGAGCTGGGTATCTCTGGATCCTTCAGGTGTCCCAGTATTTGTGGTAGCATCTGCTTTGGCAGTCTATGACATCCTGCAGAGACATTTTAAGTGTAAATCTCTGACGGCCTCCTGGCTTACTTTGAAGTCTCTTAGCCATATAAACTCATGTATCTTTACCTTTTCCCCCCTTTAGTTCAGTGTCCTTTTCTAGTTGCATCATCAGCTGGTGCTTGATAGTAATCCCTCAGTGTCAGGGAGTCTCATTCCTGGGAGTCATGTCCCACATTGGGGGAGAAGGTAATGCATTTATATGCTGAGTTTGGCTTAGGGAGAGGCCACATTTGAGAAACATGGAGGCTCTCAGGAAATAACTCTTAGGTATTCTACATCACTAGGCTAAGTTGCAAATTTAAGAGCAAAAAGTGCATAAGCATAGTCATCAATCTCAAGGGTATATCAATGGACCATCCTTTTTCACTAGTCCTTGCTCCTTGGGGGACTGTTGCTGTAGCATTAGAGAATGTGGCAGAGCTCCCAAGGATAGGACTTCAATATTCTTTCAGTTATTGTGTGAATCTCTACCCACTGTGGCAATGCCCATGAACATTTGAACATATTTATCTACCTTGTATATATCCCCTGGTGAACTTCCTCCCATGTATCCCCCATCACAGACACCCCATACCAATCGTCCTCCCCTACCATAGTTATAACCCTTTTGTGATTTAAAACTTCTTCAAAAATGAAGCCAAGAATATTTTCAAATTTGCTTAATAGGAAAATGGAATAATAATGAAGGTTTAAATGTCAGAAATAAAATACATAATTAAGGAAACTAAAACTAAAATAAGGTTAAAAAAGGGGTATTTAAAAAATGAAAAATAGTTAAAAAATTAAGTTGTCCTATATGTACAGTTACATTTTCTTCCATTACTTCCCTAGTATTTTACCTTTTTCATTTTGTCTTCAAAGAAGTTTTAGGTCACAGTAAAGTCACATACAGAATCTAGGGGACTCCCATATACCCAACATCCCCCCGTTTATCCCCTTTCCTTGTTAAGAATCTTTTTCACTTGTGGATGGTACATTTGTTGCAACTGATGTACAAATATTAAAACATAGCTGCCAACTATGGTCAGTGGTTTCTATTATGGTTTATATTTTAGACCATATATCTTTATGCATTTTTGATGAAATTTAACATGGCCTATGTCCATCATTGCAAGATCAGACAGAACACTTCCTTTACCCCCTAAATACCTTCTCTTCCATTGATCCCTTTCCTCCCTCTCCCTTCCCTCAGGACTTACTGTGCCCACAAGGCTTCACTCCTTGAAGGACAAGATTTGTAATTCCTGCAGCAATGCTGATGGCTTGACACAGTAGTCTGTCCTCCCCTATTAGGAACCACCCATACTGTCCAGATTCACCCTCCCCTGTGTTTGAGAACATATCATGGCTCCCCTGTATGGGAGTTTAACTCCTTTCCACTCATTAGGTGGGTCTCCCTCCACTGTTCCAACACACTATGACAAAATCACCACTTGCACCTTCTCTAGAAGACTGTCCCAGGTGTGCCCTGTCCCAAATGGACCTCCATCCAACACCCTAAACCAGTAGCCCTTCCTTGTCATATTGCCAAAATAATTTTCTCAGCATTGTAGTTTCAACCACATACCTGCCAATCCCCAGTGTTCACCTGCTACTTCCCCCAACCCTTCCCCCCTTTCCATGGACCATCCAACCCATCCTCCCTACCCAAGCTCCCTGTCAAGCTTGCACCACCCAATCCATTAGTATCCCTATACCCCTGTCATATCCCTTCACCGCACAACTACTCACACCTTATCATAGATTTCACCCCTATGGGCATTGGGTCACAATCTTCTCCCTTTCTATTTCCTGTAAACCTATCTTCCAGACTCCAGCTCCCTGAGTTGGCCCACTTAACTTAATTCTTATCCAAGAAGTCATGTAATATTTGTCCTTCAATGCCTGGCTTGCTTCATTCAACGTAAGGCCCTTCAGATTCATTCATGTTATCCCATGTGTTGTACTGTGTTCCTTCTACAGTTGAATAATATTCCATTGTATGTATAGACTACATTTTGATTATCCATTCATCTCTTCATGGGCATTTGGGTTGATTCCAGTTTTGGCAATAGTGAATAAGGCTGCTATGAACATTGTTGTGCATAAGCAGTTTTTGTCTTTGTTTTCAGTTTCTGGATATATACCCAGCAGTGGAATTGATGGGTCTTATGACAGAACTACAGTTAGTTTTTTGAGGAAATCCCAAACTGTCATCCACAATGGCTGGGCCATTCTACCTTCCCACCAGCAGTAGATGAGGGTGTCCATTACTCCGCATCCTCTCCAACACCTTAGTCCTCTGATTTCCTTAATGTCCACCCGTCTGGTGGAAGTAAGATGGTATCTCGTTGTAGTTTTGATTTGCATTTCCCTAATAGCTAGTGATGTTGAGCATCTTTTCATATGCTTTTTAGCCTTTTGTATTGCTTCTTTGGAGAAGTGTTTGTTCAAATCACTTGTCCATTTTTTAAATGGGTTGTTTGTCTTTTTATTTTTGAGATATAGGATTTCTTTACATATGCTGGATATTAGGCTCCTATCAGATATTTGGTTACCAAATACTTTCTACCGTTGTTGAGGCTGTCTTTTCACTTTTGTCACAAACTCCTTTCCAGTGCAAATGGTTTTAATTTTGAGGAGGTCCCATTTATCTATTTTTTTCTTTTGCTTCTCATGCTTTGGGTTTGAAGTTCATGAAGACATTTCCTATTACAAGGTCTTATAGAAGCTTCCCTTCTTACCTTCCAAGGTCTTTATGGTCTTGGCTCTTATAATTAGGTCTTTGATTCATCTTTCGTTAGTTTTTGTATAAGGTGTGAGATGGATATTCTTTTGGATATTCATATCCAGTGTCCCAGCACCATTTGTTGAAGACACTATTCTCTCCCAGTTGAGTGGGCTTGGTGGCTTTGCTGATGATCAAATGACTGTATATGCCATGATCTATATCAGAACTCTCAGTTCAGTTCCATTAGTTATTAAGTCTGTTCTTGTGCCAGTACCATGCAGTTTTGACCACTGTAGCTTTGTAGTATGCTTTAAAGTTCAGGTAGTGTGATTCCTCCGATTTCATTTTACTTTGTCAATATGTCTTTGAATATTCAGGGACTCTTGCCCTTCCAAATAAATTTCATAGTAAGTCTTTCCAATTCATTAAAAAATGCTGTGTTGATTTTTATTGGGATTGCATTAATTCTGTAGATTAGTTTGGGTAGGATAGACATCTCAATGATATTTAGTGTTCTTATCCATGAGCAGGGAATATTCTTCCATTTATTGAAGTCTTCTTTGTTTCCTTTAACAGTTCTTTGTAGTTGTCTGTGTATGTCATTTACTTCTTTAGTTAAATTATTCCTAGATATTTGATCTTTTTAGTTTCTTTTGTAAATGCTATTTTTTTCCTTGATTTCCTCATCAGATTGCTCATTATTGGTGTAGAGGAATGCTACTTATTTTTTTGCATTGTTCTTATAACCTTTGACTTTACTGAACTCATAAGTTCTAGAAGCTTTGTTTCTGAGGGTTTTCTATGTATAGGATCATGTCGTCTGTACATAGTGAAACTTTTACTTCTTCTTTTCCAATTTTGATGCCTTTTAAATCTTTTTCTGGCCTCAGTGCTCATGCAAGTACTTGTAACACAATGTTAAATAAGAGCAGTGACAGTGGACATCCTTCTCTTGTATCCAATCTTAGATGGAAACCTTTTAGGAGTTCACGGTTGTCTAGGATTTATCTGTGGGTTTTTCATAAATACCTTATATTATGTTGAGGAAGTTTCCTTCTATTCCTATTTTTTGGAGTGTTTTAGTCAGGAAAGGGTGTGTTTTGTCAAATGCTTTTCCTGCATCTGTAGAGATGATCATGTGTTCTTTTTTTTTCCTTTGATCTCTTTAGGTGGTGTATTTTATTGATTGATTTTCTTATGTTTAATGCTCCTTGCTTACCCAGGATGAAACCCATTTAGTCATGGTGTGTCATTTGCTTGATGTGTTGCTCAATATGATTAGCAAGTATTTTGTTGAGGATTTAGCATCTGGTTCATTAGAGATTGGTCTGCAATTTTCCTTTCTTGTAGCATCTCTTTGAGTTTGGTATTAGGGTAATGTTGGCATTCTAGACTGAGGTAGGTGATGTTCCTTCTACTTCTATTTTCTGGAAGAGTTTAAACAGGATTGGTGTTAGTTCTTTCTGGAATGTTTGGTCGAATTCACATGTGAAACTGTCTGCTCCTGGGCTCTTCTTAGTTGGGAGGTTTTTGATGACTGATTCTATCTCTTTACCTGTGGTTGGTCTATTGAGTTCATTTTTCTTCTTTCACCAGTGTAGGCTACTTGTGTGTTTCTAGGAATTTGCCCATTTCCTCTAAATGATTGTTTTTGGCATGTAATTTTTCAAAGTGTCCTCCTATGATACACTTTATTTCTGTGGGGTCAGTGGTGATTTCCCTTTCCTCATTTCTTATTTTATGTATTTGCATCTTCCCTTTATTTTCTTTGTTAGTGTAGCTAAGGGTTTGTCCATTTTATTGATCTCTAAGAACCATCTTTTGGTTTTATTTTTTCTAGTCCTTTCAAATTTTCAATTTCATTTAGTTCTGCACTAATCTTTGTTATTTCCTCCCTTGTACTTCCTTTGGGGTTAGCTTGTTGTTCTTTTTCTAGTTCCTCCAGGTGTGCAGTTAGGTCTTTGATTTTAGCACTTTCTTTTTTTTTTTTTTTTTTTCATTTTTATTTTATTGTTTTGTATGTTACATAATTTACTGAAATTAAGCCTGAGCCAGATAGTTCTTCATATTATATATAAAATTAATTCTACCACCACAACAAAAATACAACAGAGAGAAAACAATTGCCTATAGCCCACAGTATATTAGCTGTTTTGTGTTCTTCCTCTCATCTTTGTTAGCTTTATTGTTTCATGTTTTTTAAATTCAGAGTTTTAAATTTTTATTAAAACAATAATGTACATGGTTAAGAAATCATATGGTACTGATTGGCTCATAACTTAAAAACAGGTGTCTGCCCTACCCATAACTTTTATACTTTCTTCTGGTAGTTGTTTCCATTTCTTTAAATATGTTTATACCACTGTTTTTGGTCTGTCATCTTTAAATGTTATTTACTTCCTGCTATAACAAAGGAGGATTTACTTTTACTGCACCAGTCTCCCCTCCCCTATCTGATCCTTACAATATAATAATTTCATTTTTAGTTAAATGGTGTTTATATTATTATGACTAAGTAAATATTAAATGTAAAAGTAAGCAGTATGTTTTGATTACATTTAATTTCTTGTGTTGTATTTCTTTATCATATCTTCCTTTTGTTTTTCCTCCCCATCTGTGCCATTAGGTTAGTGTCTATTCTCTGGAACCCTTACTTCTGCTGCTATCTGCTCTCTTGTTTGTTTTCCTCTGTTTCCTGACTCCCACATCTTCTATTTTCTTGATTTCGTCCCTCATTTTGCCCTAGTACATTCTTTTTTTCCTTCAAATTCTACTCAATTTATTCATTTTTTTAAAAATATATTACGTTCAAAAATTATGAGGTCCCCATTCACCCCCCTGCCCCCACCCCACCACTCCCCCTTCTTCTTTTTAACATCAGCATTTATGGCTGCGAATTTTCCTCTCAGTACAGCTTTGCTGCATCCCATAGGTTATACTATGTTGTGTTATTTTTTTCATTCATTTCAAGGTAGTTATTGATTTCTTTGCAAATTTCTCTTTGACCCACTGATTGTCTAAGAGTATATTGTTTAACTTCTATCTCTTTGTACCTAATCTGCATCACTGCCCTTGCTGATTTCGAGCTTCAGTCCATTGTGGTCAGATAAGTTACTTTGTGTAATTTCAATCTTTCCGAACTCATTGAGAGCTGTTCTGTGGCCTAGCATGTGGTCTATCCTGGAGAATGTTCCATGTCCTCTCAGAAAGATTGTATATTGCACAGTATTTGAGTGTAATGTTATGTGTATGTCAATTAGGTCCAGATCCTCTAATGTATTATTTAGGGTCTTTGCTTCTTTATTGATTCTCATTGAGATATTCTGCCTAAATGGTGATAATGGTGTATTAATTATAAGAGCAATTATAGAGGCATGTATATCCCCACTTAGTTATTTCCCTTGTTTGTCTGATGTATTTTGAGATTCCCTGGTTTGGTGCATAAATATTTATGATTGTTCTTTCTTCTCAATAGATTTCTCTTTTTTTTAATATATAGTGTCATTTTTTGGTCTCATAATAGTTTTGCATTTAGAGTGTATTTTGTGTGGTTTTAGTATAGTTACTCTCACCCTCTTCTGATTATTATTTGCATATAAAATTGTTTTCCATCCATTCACTTTCTGTCTCCTTGCATCCCTGGGTCCTTGGTGAGTTTATTGTAGGCAGCATATGGATGGTTCATATTTCCTTATCCATTCTGCCAATCTGTGTGTCTTCACTGAAGAGTTTAAGCCTTTAACATTCAATGTTATTACTGTCAGGGAATTGCTTATATTAGCCATATTTTTTTAGACTTATATATGCCATATGTTGTTTTTATTTCTTTTTATGTTTTTATTCTTATACTCTCGTCCACCTCTCTCCTTTTCCCTTCCATCCTTAAGAACTCCCTTTAGTATTTCTTTTTTTTTAAGATATTTTATTTTCTTTCTCTCCCCATCCCCCCAACCCCCCCATTGTCTGCTGTCTGTGTCCATTTTCTGCGTGTTCTTCTTTGTCCACTTCTGTTGTTGTCAGTGGCACGGGAATCTGTCTTTCTTTTCATTGCATCATCTTGTTGTGTCAGCTCTCCGTGTGTGCAGCACCATTCCTGGGCAGGCTGCATTTTCTTTTGCACTGGGTGGCTCTCCTTATGGGCACACTCCTTGCGCCTGGGACTCCCCTATGCAGGGGGCACCCCTGTGTGGGAGGACATTCATTGTGTGCATCAGCACTGCACATGGGCCAGCTCCACATGGGTCAAGGAGGCCTGGGGTTTGAACCATGGACCTCCCATGTTGTAGATGGACACCCTATCCACTGGGCCAAGTCCACTTCCCTCCATTTAGTATTTCTTGAATGGCAGGTTTCTTATTGACAAATGCTGTTAATTTCTCATTATCAGTTAATATATTGAAGTCTCCTTCATTTTTTGAATGCCAGATTTGCTGGATAGAGAATTTTTGGCAGGAAGTTTTTTCTTTCAGCACCTTAACTCTGTCATCCCACTGCCTTCTTGCCTGTATGGTTTCAGATGGGAAATCAGCACTTAATCTTTTTGAGCTTCCCTTGTATGTGAGGGTTTCTTTTCTCTTGCTACTTTCAGTACTCTCTCTTTGTCATGAGCATTGGACAATTTGACAAGTATATGTCTCGGGTAGAGCTGTTCAGATTTATACTTTTTGGGTTGTGCTGTACTTCCTGGACATGTACATCCCTCTCCCTCAGTAGGGTTGGGAAGTTTTCAGCCATCATTTCCTCCAGCATTCCTTCTGTCCCCTTTTCCTTCTCTTTTCCCTCTGGGATGCCTACAGTGCGTATGCTTCTGCAATTCAAATCCTTCAGTCCCTGCTGGATTTTTTCAGTCTTTTCACCCTTCTGTTTTGCTATCTGATTTCAGATGTACTGCCTTCCTCATCATTGATTCTTTCCTCTGTCTGTTCACATCTGCTGTTTTGTACTTTCAGTGTATTTTTTATTTCCTGCATTGTGCCATTAATCACCATCATATCCATTATCTTTCTATGTATGTATGTTTTCAAATTCTTCAGTATGTTCTCCCAGTGTCTTTCTTTAAGATTTATTTTATTTGTTTTTCTCCCCTTTCTCCCCTCCCCACAGTTGTCTCCTTTCTGTGTCCATTTGCCGTGTGTTCTTCTGTGTCTGCTTGCATTCTTGTTAGTGGCACCGGCAATCTGTGTCTTTTTGTTGCATCATCTTGCTGCATCGCCTCTGTGTGTGTGTGGTGCCACCCTGGGCATGCTGCACTTTTTCATTCTGGGCAACTCTCCTTTTGCATGGGGCTCCCCTACGCAGGGGACACCCCTGTGTGGCATGGCACTCATTGCACACATCAGCACTGTACCTGGGCCAGCTCATCCCATGGGTCAGGAGGCCCTGGGTTTGAAATTTGGGCCTCCCATGTGGTAGGCAGACACTGTATCTGTTGAGCCAAATCTGCTTCCCCCTGTTTTTTTTTAATATCCTCAATCTCTTCCTTTACTTCATTAAGTTGACTCATGATATTTGGACATCTTTGATTAGTTCCATATTCTGTAGTTCCTCCTTTTTTTCAATTTGTTCATTAGCCTGGGCCATGTCTTCCTGTTTCTTAGTATGGTTCATAATTTTTTGTTGGTGTCTAGGCATCTGTTTATCTTGATGGGTTTATTCAGTTGGTTAACTTCTCTTTCTGTAGGGAGAAAAAAATCAGTAAATGTATAGAATTGGTGTTTTATTTTGTTATTGTTTTTGCATGTTGTAAGTTTTCACTTTGACACTTCGTTCCTCTTATTGTATTTCCTTGCCTGTGTTGTCTTGAAAAAAAATATGATCAGAGGAAAGGAAAGAGATAAGAAGAGGAAAAGAATAATAATAGCAGTAATAATAATAAAAGGTAGAATAAGGGTCATACAAGACCTAGGAAAATATATACTCCACATGAGTAAAAAAACTTAAGAAGGACAGGGGAATAAGTTTTAAAAAGTGGAATCAAAAGAATGAAATGAGAAAAATAGAGAAAAATAATGAATTAAAAGACTGGAATAATGAGTAGAGGAGTGAAAAGAAAAGCAAAATGTAAAAAAATAAGGAAAGAAAACAAAAACAGAATGTGAAAAAGAAATAAAAATTTTTTAAAAATTGACGACCAAGAGAAATAGGCAAGGTGTATGAAAAAGAACAGAAAACAGAAGATAGATAAATGAAGGCAAGAAAAGAAATTATGTAGGTAGAAAAAAAATCAGTAAATGTATAGAATTGGGGGGACAAAGAGAGGGGAAACACCACGAAAGAAACGAAGCAGCAGCAGCAACAACAAAACAACTGAGGAAAAACAGCCTTCTCTTTGGGTCCCTAAGGAGCTTCTCAGGCTGCTGGTGTTCATCATTCACCCTGCAGCCTACATTCTACAGGCAGTTGATGTACCCAGTTTTGGTGATTAAAATTTAAAAAGTTAAAATAAAGAAGGGGGACTTTTTTAAAGCAAAGAAATAACAAGTCCAAGAGCACTTAAATTAAAAAGAGCACTTAAATCAAAAAGAGTTCCTTGTCATAAACTACAAGCTGATGCCTGATAACCAGTTGGGTCACACCTTTGACCAGGGGCCTTATACATGCAAGGCAGGACTCCCTCCACTCAGCTAAATTGTCTCCTTAGGTTAATGGGTCTTTAGAGAGCGAGGTGCCACCTTCCCCACGTGTTTGTAGACTTCTGTACCTGCTAGAATCCTGCTGATGAGGCAGTTGTGGCCAGCCCCTCTCTAGTCTAATGGCTTTCTCTCCTCAGGAGGGCATCTGGGTACAACAGCCTGCCTGAGGGGATCCCATCTCCCCTCTCCCAGGCAGGTCTGGGTCTCTTCCAAGATTCCAAAGAGCCTGAGCTGCCCAAACTCACCACAAAGAAACCACTGTCCAGTATCTGCCAGACCCCTCTTCCTCCCAGGGAACACCCCCTCCCAGTCCCTTGGCAGCAGCAAGCCAGGGGCCATGTGGCTACTTGCAGGGATTGTGGGGCATATGTGCGATTTCCAGCCACAGGTGTGAGCAACTCCTGGTTTTCTTCTTTATCTTTCCAGTACCTTCCAGATGACTCAGAGCACCTTCCTGTTCTATAAATATCCAGAGCCCCTCCTTTAGATAGGTACCTGCCTTCTGGGTGCTTTTTTTTGTAGGCATGTCGGTCTCTAGCTACCATCTTCATCCCTTTTCCTGGCAGTCCTCAAGGTTGTTTTTTGGGGGAAAGTGGGCTTGGCCCAATGAATAGGCATCCACCTACCACATGGGAGGTCCACTGTTCAAACCCTGGGCCTCCTTGCCCCATGTGGATCTGGCCAATGTGCAGTGCTGATGTATGCAGGGAGTTCTGTGCAATGCAGGGGTATTCCCTAAGTAGGGGAGCCCCATGTGGAGGGAGTATGCCTCATAAGGAGAGCCACCCAGCACGAAAGTACAGCCTGCCCAGGAATGGTGCTGCACACAGGGAGAGCTGACATAACAAGATGACACAATAAAAAAGAAACAAATTCCTGGTGCCGCTGATAAGAATAGAAGAGGTCACAGAAGAACACACAGCAAAGGACACAGAGAGCAGACAAATGGGGGGAATGGAGGGGAGAGAAATAAAAAAAAATAAATCTTAAAAAAAAAGTTGTTTTTTGATGTTTGGTCGTCTAGAATATCCTCCCAGTTGTCTCTATTCCCTTGGGGAAAAAATGCTAAACCCATAGGAAAGGAAAGAGATAAGAAGAATAATAGTAATAATAATGCAAAAAAGGTAAAGAAGAACTGCATAAGAGCTAGGAAACTAAGGAATATATGTAAAACACCATAAAAAAATAGAAAGGAATAAGAGTAAAAAGATTTGGAATAGAAAAAATTAGACAAGAATAAAAATAGACAAAAATAGGATGAATTAAAATGCCAAGCACATCAGAAGAAAGAAGAAGGAAAGAAAAAGGAAAGAGAAAAAGAAAAAATGAAGACCAAACAAAATCTGGTAGAATGAAAGAAAAGCAACAGAACTCAGAAGGCAGAAAAACAAAAGGAAGAGAAATAAAATAGGTTGAAAAATAAGTTTAAAAAAAGGAACAAAGAAAGGGAAAAGAACAAAGAAAACAAAAGAGTAATAAAGAAGCCACCCCAGAAGAGCAGCCTTCCCTCTTAGGCCCCCAGAGACCTCATAGTCTGCTGGTGCTCATCAGTCACCTGCAGCCTGCCTTCCACAGGTGATGCATCCAGTTTTACCAAGTAAAATAAAGGGAAAAGAAAAAATAATCCAAGAAACCATTAAAAAACAATAGATCCTCAGCCTTCTGTCCCTATCATGAGGTGCTCACAGTGTGCCTACTCTCTCTGGATCCCTTCACTCGGGAGGTACCAGGGCTCCAACCAGGCACCTCCATGCAAGGCAGGGGCTTCCCCTTGTGCTGCAGCAACTCTACGAGTGAAGCAGGCTTTTGGAAGCTTGTCTGGCTCTTCCTGGCCCTGTTTCCCTTGAGAGTTGGACTTTCTAACAGCTTTCAGGGGCTGGGCTAGTTGGGTGCCCATCCCTGCCCCTCCTTGATCAAGTTCCACTCTCCCAGGGTGGCTGGGTGTGACAGCCTGCCTGAGCAGACTCCCCCTCCACTCTCCCCAGGGCCACCCCAGTGCTGGCTGCTGTCCTCCCCAAGATTCAAAGGGGGCTGAGGTTTCCAAGCCCACAGAAGGGAAACTACTCCCCACCCTGCAGCAGACCCACTTCTTCCCAGGGAATGCTCCCTCCCCCTCAGCTGGCCTTTAAGGGCCAGCAGGTCCATGGAGGCTATTTGCCTTGAGGGTGGGGCTTGCCCACCACCTTTTCCAGCCACAGGGCTGAGCACCTCACGGATTTCCCTTGGGCTCTTTATCTCTTTGTCCAGCTCCCTCCTGAATGATGCCTGCTGCCTCCTGCTCCTCAGATTGCCAATACAGCTCACTCAAGTTAGACACCTGCCCCCTCTCTTCCATTTTTTTTCAAGAGATGAGCAGTACCCACTTACATCGACACCATGTTCCAGATTAGTGCATCTACAAATTTTTGATCTGCTCAGTGAGTGAAAGGAAAACATGAGAATGATGTCTCCCCAAGTAGAGAATATCAATAAAGGGCTAGAAAGTATAAATTTAGTGGAAATAGAAATTCTGGAGTTGAAAAGTAGAATGATACGAGAACTTCTCTAGAGGTGGTCAAGGTGTTTCTCTGACTAAAGATCTAAACAACTCCCTCAGCAGCCTGGACTGTGCACCTTCCTATTTCAATCCTTCCTCTCCCAGATCATGTGCACTCCAGAAGATGTAGCAGTGAGACCTTCTAGTTTTCTTATTAATTTTACTGGTCACTAGTGATGTTGTCTGAATTTTTATACCCTTGCTCATGCTTAATTCACTGCAGATCCTGTGATTTAGGGTACAAAGAGGAGGGGACTTGGTCAATTATTGTGTTTTCAGAGACCTCTACTTCCTTCTGAGAACCAAAAACTGCACCCAGCCTGAATGAAAATATGGCAATGGAGACACAGCTCTGTACTCAGAGATATTCCGCATCCTGGCCTCTGAGTCCGCATGAGATTTACAGGAAAATATTGCCCTCCATTAACAGGGAGAATTATGACTCAAATTTCTGTGAACCCCAATATCCCTCAGAGAATCCCACCTATTCCTACCCAAGTCAACCAGCTCTCAATGAAAGCCCTCCTCATGTTATATAAATTGGTCTATCCCAGCCTCACAAGGAAGAAAGGTGATTGTTTTCTCTATTAAAGACACTAATTGAAGCCATTTAAATTGGAGAATTGATTTTTCCATTTCTGTAAACAAAAAAGGCTGCTGGGATTTTTATAACTATTATACTGAATCTGTAGTTCCCTGTGGGTAGTATTGATATTAGAACAATACAGTCTTATCATCGTTGAACAATGGATGTCTTGCCATATGTTTAGATCTTCTTTAGTTTCATTCAGTTATGTTTGCTAGTGTTCATGGGTTTTATCCTTTCATTAAATTCATTTTAGCTATTTTATTTGTTAGCAGCTAATTGAATGGAATTTTTTTTTGCTGTGCTGTGTAAATGAAACTGACTTTTGTGCATTTATCTCCTACTATGCAAGTTTGCTTAATGCCTTTATTGTTGCATTAGTACTGTGCCTTCTTGGAGTTATGTATTTAAAGGAGTATGTTATCTATAGGGATAACATTCCTTCTTCCATTCCAATATGGATGACTTTATTTCTTTTTCTTACCCAATTGCTCTGGCTAGAACTTCTAGTACAATGTTGAAAATCAGTGATGAAAATAAGTTAACTCATCTTGTTCATGAACTGTTGGGAAAGATTTTCAGTATTTCACTATTGAGTGTAATGTTAGCCGTGGATTTTTTAAATGTAGCTGTGAACAGAGTAGAATGACTTCCACAAATGACCATCCAGGTAGTGAGCAGCAGAAAGTCCCCAGATTAGAGGCATCCTGTGAGTGCATTTCTGAAATCCTGGAATGTGAGTTATAGGATACCTACATTTTTGTGGCTTTGAAGAACTTAATTCTCACTAATGTCCATATGTTCAAGGTTTAATAATAAGATCATGATAGACTATGCCTGAAATATTTTGATGTGTTCTTAAATTTTAAAAATGCAATAAACCCTATTAAATGAATTTTTCTTTCCTCGGGTTATTTATAAAATAGTATTTTAATTGGAGTAAGAACAAGTATTAGCCAGAATCCTTGAGAACCATGTGTGTATCTCATGATAGGTATCAAGCCATATGGTGGTAATATTGTAGTTCAGATATAAATGACACTGAACCTATTTGATTACAAATCTAAAGCAATAAAAAATTTTCAAAATTTGCTGACTATGAACCATGATTGCTAACACCAAATATGTATACAAATAGATTGATTTAAAATTAACGAGAAAATAACTGTAGTCATAAAGTATAAGAAACTAAAAGCTAATGATTGTAGGAATACAATACATTAAATATACAAACACAAGATAATTCAAAAATGAAATATAGTGTAACTTATTGAAATAACATATACATATTGCTTTTGAATATATATAGGCTTTTATAGACCATTGATTTTGAAAATCTATAGACGTATAGAGAATGACTAGATTTTGGCAATGTTGTAATGTTTCTCAAGAGAAGAGTACATGTAAAAGGAACATTCAGTAGTCAGATGGAGAAAGAAAATAGACAAGAAAAGGTGCAGTAGAGGTAATGAACTGAGTGAAGACCCTTCTCGGAAGAGTGGTGGAAGTATAGAATCTGAAAATATCAGGAAGAAAGCTTCCATACTTTAAAATATTTCATAAAACATATAGAAAGAGAAATAGAGCTGTATTGTTAGAAAGCTATTTTCAGTCTCACTTCTGTCTATAAAATTTTTAAAATCATATGGAAACCAAGAGAAAAAACATTGTTATTCTCAAGTATCAAAGTAATATAGGGAGAAAAGGAGTAGGTGCAGAGTAATCCACAACAAATGAATGAAAGCTCTTTGTCATGATCTATATTATGTACTGAAATATACTTTCTGAAAAGTAGAGAACGGGCATTAAGAAAATGAAATAATATATGATAAGCTATCATAAATTTAAAAAACTCAAAAAGTGAATGAGAAGAAATAAAAATGGAAATGCAGCTCAAAATTGAAGTATAATCTCTAAGAAATAGTGTGACAAGATAATGCTTAAGTAGATAGAAAAAGTGAAAACCTGAAAGGGCTGAAAAATTAAATGGAGAATGTTCAAGATTAAAGAAAAACAGAAGTTGAGGAATGGTTCAGATGATCCACTAGCTGAACCCTGGGTGCCTGAAGCAGGAAGTGGGTGGGGCCATCCCCAGTCTGGAGGCCTGGGGTGGGCCCTGAGGTCTGGGTGGGGCCTGCAAATGGGCAGTGCTGGAAGCTGCCCCGCCCCTCACTCCCATGATTCTCAGCTCCAGGCTGCAGGCCTTGGCAGGTGGTGTCCAGGCTCCTTCAGCCTGGCCTTTGGTGATGGCTGTGGCTCCTCAGGTGGTATGTTGCCTTGAGCTCTGTACCCTAGGGTGTTTGTGGGAGATGTTAGTCCTGTTCACTGGGGAGGGTGCAGACCTGTGCTGAGCCTCGTCCTTTAATACTGGGCCTCCTGCTGCTGGAGCGGGAAGTGGTGCATTCGTCTGGGTGGACCTGGGGGACTCCAGATCACTGATTTGTCAATTAAAGGAAGTCCATGAACTCGGTTTCCACAGAGCTGTTAAACAGATGGATGAGCTCCAGGATGACTGTGTGCTCCCCCTTGTTGAGGGCAGCCCTAGTTTGTGTCCATTGTCCTGACTTTTCATGTCACCCCCTCTCACTGAGAGTATCCTGATATGACTTTATGTTACATGGTCAGACTATTAGGTCTATTTTGGGCATTTCTTTAAGAAAGGTTGACTTAATGACTGAATAACTTAAGTTAAAAGAAAACTTGCAAAACATAGGGTGTACAATGAGACACAGGCATATATACTTGTGTCCGGATGGCTTATCCAGCAAGGAGGTGTGTGGAATTGGTAAGGGGTGTCTGGGCAGCAGTAGAACTGAGGGAACAGGCTGGATGAGAGGGAGGCTTACCTTTCATTGTGTAGCTTTTTCAACATTTGATTTTTATTAAAATGAGTGTTTTTCCTACAAAATACACAATAATAAGATTCTGGGAAGGGACCATTATAGGCATTTGTCCTGTTATGTGAATTTTCCTTCTAGGAGACCTCTAGTCAGCTGGACAATTCCAGGCAATGGGACAAAATTTTGTTTTTCTATTCATGAGAAATACTGGTATGTGATTTCCATTCTTTTAATATCTTATTCTGGTTTTGCCATTGGGGTAATGTTGGCCTCATCTAATGAGTTAGGAAGTGTTCCCTCTGCATTGTTTCTGAAAGAGATTGTGGGGATTTGGTTTCATTTTCCCTTAAATGTTTGGTAGAATTTGCTATTGAACTATCTGAACCAGGTCCTTTGTTTTTTGGAATGTTATTAATGATTCAAGTTTTTAATGGCTGTAGGGCTATTCTGATGATATATTCTTGTGTGAGTTTTGATAATTTGCATCTGTCAAGAACTTTTGAGTCATTACATCTAAGTTATCAAATTATTGGATATAAGGATATTCATAGTCTTGTTTGACTATCCTTTTAATGTCTGTGGAAGCAGTAGTGATGACCCCTCTTCCATTCCTGGTATTGATAATTTTTATCTTCTTTATGTTTGGTTAGCCTAGCTAGAGATTTACCAGTTTGATTAACAAACTAAGATTTAAGTTTGGGCGTATATTTTCATTTATGTGTCATTAATGTGCAGGAGTGCACTTGCTGGGCCATATGATAAGTTTATGTTTAGTTTTATAAGAAACTGCTAACACGTGACTGTATCCTTTTACATTCCCTTATGCAATGTATGAGAGATTCAGTTTTTCTGCATTCTGACCAGCATTTGGTATTGTCACCTTATGTTTTAGTTGTTTTAATAGTGTGTAGTTACATATCATAATGTATAGTTTGTATTTCCCTAATGGCTAATTATATCCAGCATCTCTTCCTGTACTTATTTCCCATCCATTCATCTACTACGGTGAAATGTTTGAGCATATATAGTGCCCATTTTCTAATTGGATTGTTTTTTTTTTAATCTTTTTATTTCCCCTCCACCCTTGTGGCTTGCTTGCTGTGTCCATTCTCTGCACACTCTTCTGTGGTTTTTTTTTGCTTGTCTCCCTCCTTTGTTGCATGACCTGGCTGAGTCGGCTCTCTGAAGTGCCTGTGGGCCAGGCAGTGATCTGCAGCCTGTGGGCGAGACTGCCTTCACAAGGAAGCACTGAGATACGAACCCAGGGCCTCCCATATGGTAGACAGGAGCCCAAGTGACTGAGCCACAGCCGCTTCCCAGGATCGTTTTATCATGGTTGAATTTTGAGAATTTTGGAAATTCTTTTGATTTATTCTAGATATCTGTGTGTGTTTTTATGGTTTTTTTTTTTTTTTTTTTTTTTGGTATTAGGCCCAGGGGTTGAGCCCAGGACCTCATTAGTGGGAACCCAGTCCTCTACCACCAAGCCACATGGGTGCCCCTGAGATTTTTTTGTTTGCTTGTTTTTTGTTTTTGTTTATTTTTTTTTTTTAATTTTTTTATTTTTTATTGAATTTGTAATAATATTACATTAAAAATACATATGTGAGGTCCCATTCAACCCCACCCCCCCACCCCCCCTCTCCCCCCCCCCCAACAACACTCGTTCCCATCATCATGACACATCCATTGGATTTGGTAAGTACATCTTTGGGCACCTCTGCACCTCATATACATTGGTTCACATCATGGCCCATACTCTCCTCTATTCCATCATGTAGGCCCTGTGAGGATTTACAATGTCCGGTGATTACCTCTGAAGCACCATCCAGGGCAGCTCCATGTCCCTAAGACGCCTCCACCTCTCATCTCTTCCTGCCTTTCCCCATACCCTTTGTCCATTATGTCCACTTTTCCCAATCCAATGCCACCTCTTCTATGTGGACACTGGATTGGTTGTGTCCATTGCACCTTTATGTCAAGAGGAGGCTCAGATTCCACCTGGATGCTGGATGCAATCCTCCCATTTTCAGTTGTAATCACTCTAGGCTCCATGGTGTGGTGGTTGTCCTTCTTCACCTCCATCTTAGCTGAGTGTGGTAAGTCCAATAAATCAGATTGTAGGTGCTGGAGTCTGTTGAGGCTCAGGATCTGGCTATCACATTGTCAGTTCAAATCCCCTAAATATATCTTAAACCCCAACATTAACTGCACCTCCAGCACATTAGCATGAAAGTCTTATGAAGGGAGATCCCATCTGAGTCCAGATTCATCACACATAAACACCATTTCCAAAGAGGGGCCATCTGCCCTGGTAGTTAACCCCATCGGCCATGACCATAACTCCCATGGGTCTCTTTAGCCCTCAAAGGAACCAATATCTGGGGGTTGTATCTGCTTTATCTGTCTCTCTGACTCTGCTCAGTTGTGCATGAGGGCAAACCTTCTGCCAGCCTCCAGTACTTGGATCTGAACCCAGAACCTTTTGTGGGAAGCAGGCGCTCAACTGCTTGAGTCACATCCACTCCCAATATTGTAAATACCTGTTCCAAATATCAGTTTCAGATAGTCTAGGTATGTGTTCTTTCTTCATCATAGTTAAGTTTGCAAATATTATTCCCTGTCTGTAGTTTGCCTTTATAGTTCCTTTTTTTCCAGATCTGTAGTTTTAAAATTGGGTGAAGAGCCATGTATCAGTTTAATTTTTTATGGATCTCATTCAATGCACTCTGTCTTCAGAATCTGTTTCCATGTTTTCAGATATCAACTAGTTTTGATGATATCCCAGTCTTTCTCTTGCCTAACATCACAACTCCATTGATACTTCTGCTTCAATGTCACAATTTAAAAAAACATTTTGTTTTCATTATTTTTAAAGGAGCTTTAGTTGCCATTTTGATGTTCCATCAAAAATATAGGGAGGGTGGCGACAGACATTGCTCAGTGATTAGGGCATCCATCTACCACATGGGAGGTCCGCAGCTCAAACCCTGGGCCTTCTTGACCCATGTGGAGTTGGCCCATGCACAGTGCTGATGTGCACAAGGAGTGCTGTGCCACACAGGGGTGTCCCCCGCATAGGGGAGCCCCATGCACAAGGAGTGCACCCCGTAGGGAGAGCTGCCCAGCATGAAGGAAAGTGCAGCCTCCCCAGGAATGGCACCACACACACAGAGAGCTGACGCAACAAGATGACGCAACAAAAAGAAACACAGATTCCCAGTGCCACTGACAACAACAGAAGTGGACAAAGAAGATGCAGCAAATAGACACAGAGAACAGACAACTGGGGGGGGGGAGGGAGAGAAATAAATAAATAAATAAATCTTTTAAAATATATATATATATATATATATATATATATATATAGGGGGTTCCCATATACCCTACTCCTTCCCCCTGACACACTTTTCACCATGAACATTATCCTTCATTAGCATGGTCCTTTTGTTTCATGGGATGAACACATATTGAAGCATTGCTGTTAAGTATGGTTTATAGTTTGCATTATGTTTCACACTTTGCACAGCACATTTTTATAAGTTTTGAGAAAATGTATAATGACTTGTATCTGTTATTGCAGTATCATGCAAAATTATTCCAGTGTTTGAAAGATGCCCCATGTAACACCTATTCTTCCCGCTCCCTCCCCTCAGAACCTCTTGTGTCCACTGTCTTTATATCAGTGTTACAAGTTCTTCCATTATTAGAATAATAATAGTCTCCTTAATCCATTGTTGCTTTCCTCCTGTTTGTTTATTCCTCTATCTTTTGGAGTTGGGATGTGTCACTTTCTTACCCCACAGCAATACAGCAACAGCTACTTCAAGTACGTGTGGAACCTGACCACCTGGTTTCCCTAACTGCTGCTGCTCTGTCTAATCCACCATATCACTTGCCTGGGCTACGGTGATAGCTCCCTAACTAGTCTGCCTTTTGACCTACTTGCCACTGTGGTCCATTCTTACCTAGCAGCCAGAGTGATCCTGTTAAAACCCAAGGCAAGCCTTGGTCCTTGTTTTCCTTTACTGAAGCCCCCATGCCTTCCCAGGTTACAGTAACATGCAAGGGTATTCTACTGGACTACAAGAACCTCCACAATGTGTGCCCCAAGTTTTAAAAGCAGTTTTATTGAGATATAGTTACATACCATATAATCTATCCAAAGTGTACTTTAGTATAATTACAGATGTCTGCATTCCTCACTGCAATCAAGTTTAGGACATTTTCATCTCTCCTAGAAGGAAAGCCCTATACTCCTTAGAAGGCACCTGTCAATCCCTCTATCATTCCCAGCCCTACACAACCACTATAAATTTCATCTCTATAAATTTATCTTTACATATTATATTAATGAAATCATAGAATATATGGTACTTTGCATCTAGTTTCTTTCACTTAGCATAATGCTTTCTTAAATTGCTACAATTTTTTTAAATGATGGAAGTTGTATGTTTATAGAAAATTCATGTAAAAAATACAATGTTCCCCTGTATCCTTCTACTGTTCATGCTTTGCATTAGTGTGTCAGCTTTGTGAGGCTTGATGAAAGAATATAAGATATTATGACAACTATAATCCTTAGTTTACATTAGGTGTATTTTTTCCATTTACCTTCCTATTATTAACAATGTGTAATAGTGTCACCCATTTGTTATAATTCATGAAAGAGCAATCTTATATTTGATAACCTCAGTCCATCATCCATAACAGGTTCACTTAGTTAAACAATCCCATCTTTAGGCTTCTAGCTGTCCTTCTAGTAACATACATGACCTTAAACAAATTCCCTCAACCACATTCACAAACATAGAATTCAGAGTAAGGTCCTACCATCACCACTCTCCATTCCCAAACATTTATAATCAACCTAAATAGAGATTCTGCACAATTTAAGTACTAGCTTTCCATTCTCTACCCCATTCTATCCCTTGGTAACTTATATTCTAGATTCTAAATCTGTGAGTTGCTTCTTATCCTTAGTTCATATCAGTGAGATCATACAATATTTGTCCTTTTGTGTCTGTCTTATTTTACCGAATGTAATGTCGTGATGGTTCATCCATGTTGACGCATGCATCAGGACTTCATTCTTTCTTAGAGCTGAATAATATTCCATCGTATGTATTCACCACATTTTGTTTGTCCATTCATCTGCTGGTAGTCATTTGGCTTCTCCCTTTTCTTTATTGTGCTCTGAACATTGACATACAAATACCTGTCTGAATCCTTGCTTTCAATTCTTTTGGGTATATATGCAGAAGTGGGATTGCCAGTTCATTTGGTAATTTTAGTTTAACTTTTTTTGAGTTACTGCCAAGCTGTTTTCCACAGCCAATGCACTATTTTATATTCCTACCAGCAGTGTACAAGGTTTCTTATTTCTATGCATCCTTCCCAGCACTTGCTATTTTCCAATTTTAAAAATAATAGCCTTTTGAATGGGTGTGAAGGATAGCTCATCATGCTTTGATGTGCGTTTCCCTAATGGCTAATGGACTTGAGCATCTTTTCATATGCTTCTTTACCATTTGTATATCTTCTTTGTGGAAATGTCTATTTAAATGCTTTGCCCATTTTTAATGGGTTTATTGCCATGCCCACCTCCCTTGGAGGTCATGCAGTGATCAAGCTCTGTCTTCCTTCTCCACTTGTCACTGGCTATTTCCTTGATGTGGAAATAGCCCCTCGCCACTTGACTGCTTCTTCCTCCTCCTTTGACCCCCAGCTCCAGTCTTGTCTTCTCTGACTTAGGTAACCTTTTTTGTTTGTTTGTTTGTTTGAGGTACCAGGACTGGGCATTGAACCTGGGACCTTGTATGTAGGAAGCTGGCACTGAAGCACTGAGCCACATAGGCTCCCTTGACTTGGTTTATTCATTTGTTTGCTTGTTTGTTTTTAGGAGGCACCAGGAACCAAACCTGGGACATCCTATGTGGGCAGCAGGTTGAACTTCATCCACTCCCAGCATCTTTCTTACCTGCTCTGTTATCCTAGCACTGACCCCTCTTCTTCAAGTTGTGTTTGCTGATTCTTTATCTCTGACTCACTGGATTGTAAATCACTCCCATAAGGTTTACATTCATCTCTCCCTGCTCTGTGCCTAACACAGAGTCACATAAACAGTCACCATGCACTCACTTTATTTAAGAGAGTGTGAAGAGTGGAGATGGTGTCTCTTTCCAGCATCTCTATGACGACCCTCCTGGCTGGGTAGGTGGTTTCAGACCATCACATTTGCAGCCCTTGGATGTCGTTGAGGCTCACCATGGGCTTTGAGGGCAGCCCAACTTGGATGGAATTGTGACTCTTGTGAAGTCATTTCCACAGTGGTTTACCTTAAGTCAGACTTCCCTGTACTTAGATCCTGACATGTACTTGGTGGGTCACTTCAGGAAAAATACTTTGAGATCTTTGTACCTATCCCTCATCTGTAAAATGGTGATATAAACACATACCTAATTTTTAGACTTTGTTTTATAATTGAAATCTAATTTTAGCTTGCCTAACTCCCCAGATAATCTCCTTCCAGCCCTGTTCCCCAGAAAAGAGAGTGATGAACTCTGTGTCCCATGCTTTAAAAATTTTTTTTTATTTATTAAAGTATACCACTCATACATAAGCATACATAGACACTAAGTGTATAATAATAGTTGTAAATTTACAAAACAAATATATATAACATCATATAGGACTCTCATACCTCACCCTATCACCTGTGCCTTGAATTGTTAAACATTTTTAGCTAACGATTAAAGAGCATTGTTACATTACTACTAACCAAAGTATTTTCCCCCAACCCACCCTATTATTTTTATAAGTATGGTAACAATTGTGAAGTTAGAAAGCAAACATGTATAACATCATTCAGGGGTCCCATACATCAACCCTCCACCAATACCTTGCATTTTCGTGAGATGTTTCTTACAAATTATGAAAGATTATTGTCAAAATCTTATTGTCCTTATCTTACATTTGGTGTATTTTCCCCTCAACCCACTCTATTATTTTTCTTGAAGTATATTTTTATGGCAGAAGTTGTAAACTTATAACACAATCATGCGCGTGTACAGAATTCCCAAACACCCCTGTATCTGAACGTTTGTTACAGACAAGATAATATCTGATTGTTACCATGACCATAGTGTACATTTGGCACACATTTTCCATACTGCCCCATTATTAACACAGTACATCTTTGGCATAGATGCAATAATATCATATTATTACTGCTAACCAGAGTCCATGGGTCACTCCAGTTGTATTTTTCCCATGCTTCTCCACATTCCCACCACTTTACAGTAGTGATGTACATTTGCTTTAGCTAACAAAGGACACTCTTGCATCTGTACCATCAAATGCAGTTCTCATCTACTTCTTGGTTTACCATACTATTCAGTTCCTAGATTATTCTTTAGCATTCTGTCAATTGACATTTCATATCTGGACTACCATTTTCAGCCACATCCCCATTTATAAACTAGCTTTTACTCACTATGTGTTGCCATCCACTCTATACATTTCCACACTTTCACGGCAAAGCTAATTAAAACTTCTATGTACATTAACCATCAGTAGTCCACCTCAGTCCCCCCCTTATCTCCTTTAAGAATGTACCATGTGCTACCAAGTCTTGAAGATACTTTCCTACAACTTCTTCTAGAAGTTTTATCATTCTTGCCTTTGTTTTTAGGTTTTTGGTCCATTTTGAATTAATTTTTGGGTAAGGTGTGAGATAGGGGTCCTCTTTCCTTCTTATGACTATGGATATCGAGTTCTTTCAGCACTCTTTGTTGAATGGACTATTCTGCCCGAGCTGTGTGGGATTGACAGGCTAGTCAAAAATGGCTTGACCATACATGTGAGGGTCTATTTCTGAACCATCAAATTGATTCCATTGGTCTATGTGTCTGTCTTTATGGTGGTACCATGCTTTTTGTAAAGCACACTAGCTAGGAAGTATGATTTAAAGTCTGGAGGTGAGAGTTTGCTTTTCCTTTTTAAGATGTTTCTGGCTATTCAGGATCCCTTACCCTTCCAAATAAATTTGATAATTGTGTTTTTAATTTAAAAAAATTCTGGTGGAATTTTCATCAGGCTTACATTGAATCTGTATATCAATTTGAGTAGAATTGACATCTTAATGATATTTAGTCTTCCAATGCATGAGCATGGAATATTCTTCCAGTTATTTACACCTTTCTAAACTTTTTTTAACATTGAGTAGCAGTTTTATGAATACAAGTGCCTTGCATCATTGGTTAAGGTTTTTCCTGACTTCTTGAGTTTTATCTGCCGTATTTTATTTTCACCATTCTTTTCCTCTTTTAGTTACTTTTATTGATATAATCTTCATTTCTAGACTCCCTTTAAGGCCTCTCTCTCCTGTCTTTTCTTGTCAGGGTCTAGCATACCCTTTCGTATGTCTTGAAAATCTTGTCTCTTGGTTAGAAATTCTCTCAGTTTCTGTTTATCTGTGAATATTCTAATCTCACCCTCAGTTTTGAAAGACAGTCTTGCTGGATATAAGATCCTTGGCTGGAAGTTTTTCTCTTGTATCTTAAATATATCAGGCCACTGTTTTATTGCCTCCCTTGTTTCTGAAGGGAAATCAGCACTTAATCTTATTGGGTATCCTTTCTGTTATGCTTTGCTTTTATCTTGTTGATCTCAGAATTCTCTTTGTCTTTGGCATCAGATATTCTGGTTAGTATGTGTCTCAGAGTTGGCTGATTTGGATTTTTTTGGGTGGGAGTACATTGTGCTTCTTGGACATGGATATCTATGTCCTTCAATAGGGTTGGGAAATTTTCTACCATTATTTCTTCAAATATTCCTTCTGCCCCTTTTCCCTTCTTTTCTCCTCTGGGTCAGCCATGACATGTATGTTTGCACATCTTTTGCTGTTATTTAGTTCCCTGATTCCTTGTTGAGTTTTTTCCATTCCTTATCTGTTCTTCTGTATGTTCACGTTCAGAGCCCATTTCTTTCAGCTTACCAATCCTTTCTTCTGCCTCCTCAAATCTGCTTTATATGATTCCAATGTTTTTAAATTTCATTGATTGCACCTTTCATTCTGAGATCTGCTAATTTGCTATGTATGCTTTCCAATTCTTCTTTGTGCTCCTCCAATGTCTTCTTAATATCCTTAATCTCTTTAGCCATCTCATTGAATTTATTAAGGAGGTTTGTTTGAACTTCTATGATTAGTTGTCTCAACTCCTTTCTGTTATTTGGAATGGTATCTTGTTCCTTTAGCTGGTCCATATCTTCCTGTTCCTTGGTGTGGATTATAATTTTTTGTTGTTGTCTTGGCATCTGGAGTAGTAGGGTATTTATTCTGGGTGTAGGTTTTCTCTTTAGTTTATGGCTTGCTGCCCTTTCTCCTTTGCTGGTTGTGCAGTAGGAGCCAAGGATGTAGTTGGTGCTCTAAGCTGTAGGTGCTTAAGCTGCCCTCATTACCCAGGGACCTATGAATCTTCTCTCAACTTTCTCCTTTGCCAGGGGTAGGGACAGAATCACAGCTGTGTGGAATAATTCAAGTCATGCAGGCCTAGACTGTAACTGCCCAGAGAGACTGATGAAGCTTCACGCCCCTTTCACCCCTGCCTGGGCAGGGACAGAGCTGCAGGCGTGGGCAGCAATCTATGCGTTGCAGGTCCAAGATGACCGCAGTTGTCCTGGTACACTTCTGGTTATTCAGTCCGTGTCAGCTAAAGGTTCCTGCAGTTACCTGGATAGGCTGGTGCAGGGCCCACCAGGTTCCTCCCTGCCAGAGGTGGGGCTGAAGCCTAGGATAGGACTGCAGGCTGATCTGGATGCAAGAAACTGATCCCTATGTTCACCGAGACTTTCTGTCAGCCTGACTTCCCCTCATGCTGGGGGTGGGGTTAAAATGGTGGCCACCGCCTCTTTCCAACTTGGACAGGTTCATCCTTTAGCTATTCTTAGGGTTAGACTCTAATCAGTAGCTGAAATCAGTGGCCAGCTCTCTTCCTCCCCTATTTTTGGGAAAATGGAGCTTCCATTTCTAGCCAGAGGGTAGCTCTTGGGGCAGCTTGTGCTGCTATAGTAGGATATTCACTGGCATATCAACTTGGCTGGTAATTTCCCAAAGAGGCTAATGCAGGTCCCCCAGCTTCCTGCCTGCTGGAGGTGAGGCTGGGCCTATGCTAGAGCTGCAATCTGATCTGGATGGAAAGGCGCTGAACCAGCACTGGGATTTTTATTCTGTCCTGCTTCTCCTTGTGCCTGGCATGGAGTTAAGATGGCAGTTCCCAGCCTCTTTCTGACTTGGTCAGGTTCAAACTTTAGCTGTTCTTAGGATTATATACTGTACCCTCTGAATTTACTCATCAGGAGCTGAAGTTGGTGCCCAACTACCATTTCCTTCCCCATTTTTGGGAAGTGGAGCTTCCTATTTCAGCTGCAGAATAGCTCCCCAGGTGGGTTCTGCCTCCATTGGAGGATGGGCACCAGCCTCCAGGGCATGGGGTGCTCTGTTTCTGAATCTTCTCTTCAGATGGGCAGTCTCCTTCCTTCCATTCTTTCAAGGATGTTGCAGGATGCTCTTCTGGCTTCCTGGCGCACCCAAACAGGTGCTTTAGATAGTGCTGTGTGATTACTAACTGCCCTGTAGCAGGAGCTGACTCTAGGAGCTCCTTGCTCTGTCGCCATCTTGCTAGTTGTCCTTGAATTTTGGATATTTTTTATATAGGTCTAAAGTTTCCTTTTACATTTTTGTTGTTTATGTTTCTTTGTTGAGAACTATCTTTTCTTTCATTCCAAGAGGATTTACCTTTCTCATTGAGCAGAGAGTGCTTTGTCACATAATTCCTTCTGTGGTTCATTTGGGACTGTATTGGCTGATTGTTTTTTCCCCTGGAGAATAGATGAGATTTTTCTAGTTCTTTTTATGTTATGTTGTATAATTTGGGATGATATCTTGGTTGCGTGTGCTTATTATATAGTTAGAGACTTCTGAAAGATTGTTTTAGCGAGTTGGTACTTTGCTATTCCATATGAATTTGAGGATCAACTTTTTCCATTCCTAAAAAAAGATTGCGGAGATTTTGGTAGGTATTACATTTAGTTATTTTTTCTTCATTTTTTTGTCTTTATTTTTTTTTAATGTTCTCATATACCCTCCACCCCCCTCACTCTAATTCTCCCCCTATAACAACCTCCTCCATCATCATGAGACATTCATTGCACTTGGTGAATACATCTGTAAGCACCGCTGCACCTCATGGTCAATGGTCCACACCATAGCCCACACTCTCCCACAATCCACCCAGTGGGCCATGGGAGGACATACAATGTCTTGTAACTGTCCCTGCAGCATCACCCAGGACAACTCCAACCCCTGAAAATGTGCCCACATCACATCTCTTCCCCCCACTCCCTGCCCCCAGTAGCCACCATGGCCACTTTCTCCACACCTATGTCACATTTTCTTCGATTACTAATCACAATGGTTCATGAATAGAATATCAGTAAGTCCACTCTGATCCATACTCTATTCCTCCATCCTGTGGGTCTTAGAATGGTTGTGTCCGCTGCACATCTATATCAAGAGGGGGCTTAGATTCCACATGGATGCTGGATGCAATTCTGCTTTCAGTTATAGGCACTCTTGGCTCCCTGGTGTGGTGGTTGACCTTCTTCACCTCCATGATAGCTGAGTGGGGTAAGTCCAGTAAACCAGAGTGCAGGAGTTGCAAATCTATTGAGGCTCAGAGCCTGGCTATCCCATGGACAGTCCAGAGACTCAGGTCCCCTGGGTATACACTAAACCCCAGCACCAACTACAGATCCGGTAAAAGTAACAAGAGAGGCTTGGGGACAAAGATCAGATCTGAGTCCAGCTCCATCACACAGAAACACAAACTCCAAAGTAGGGCCAACTGACATGTCGCTGAACTCCATCTGCCGTGACCATAGAAGCTGTTGATCCCTGTAGCCCTCAGAAGAACCAATACCTGGGGTTGTATCTACTTTATCTGTCTCTGGGACTCTGCTGAGGTGTGCATAAGGGCGACCCCTCTGATGACCTCCCGGCTCCTTTTGGAGACTCATAGCCATATAAACTCATTTGTCCTTTCCATTTCCCCCTTTTATTCAGGTCAAAAAGCATTTTTAACTACTGCTATTATATGTAGACTGAGATATTCTGCTGGTCCGAGTTGACCCTTTTATTTAAGGTCATTTTCTAGTTACATCATCAGCTGGTCCTTGGTAGTAATCCCTCGGCAGAAGAAGTTGCCTTGCCAGTTTGCATACAGGGCAACACTTATTGCAGTGATGGAAGGCAAAACATCAAAATTACAACTTTTGCATTTTTAAATTTTTGATACCCCAATTTATTTTTACCTGAAGTTTTCTAAATATCTATTCTATATCTAACCTTTAACCTCATCACTATATTCCATTTTACTATTAATGGAACCTGGCAATATATTGGGCTTCATTTTTGAAGAAGTTTTGGATCTCAGAGAGGTTCAGCAATGGCAGGGGAGGAATACTGGTGTGGGATGTTACTGACAGGGCACACATGGTTGGCAGGGAGTTCTCCAGGGCATATATCCAGGGTACATAAAAATGTTTGGATATTTTCATAGCGGTTACAATTAAAAACAACTGAGGGAGTGCTGAGTTCCTAGTCAGGGGAGCTCTATCACAGTCCCTAAAAGAACACCAACAATCCCCCAAGTGCAACAGCAAAGACCAAAAAAGAAGGAAGGTCCAACAATGAGCCCTTGATACTAATGACTTTGCTTGTGAGCCTGTGCACCTGAAATAAGAGCAAGGCCTAGAGCTGCAGGGTGCCTAAGAGTTCCCTCCTGAGAGCCTCCGTGTTGCTCAGATGTGGCCAGTCTCGAAGCCAGACTCAGCATGTAAATGTGTTGCCTTCCCCACAGCGTGGGATTGCATTTAATCTGTAGATCACTTCAGATAGTACTGAAATTGTAACAATATTACATCTGAAAGAAGGACACAGTATCTTGCCATTTATTTAGATGATCTTTAATTAATTAAAATGAATTAGGTCATAATTTAGGTCAAATTTAATTAAGTGCTTTGCAGTTTTCAGTGTATAGGTCATTTATCTCTTTACATTCATTCTGAGGTATTCTTTTAGAGGCTATAGTGAATGGAATGTTTTAAAAGATATTTTTTATTTTTTCAAATGTACTTAGGTTACAGAAAATGTTACACAAAAAATATAAGGGATTTCCAAATGCCCCAGTCCACACACCTCCCACCCTTCCCCACATTAACAACTTCTTTCATTAATGTGGTACATTCCTTGCAATTGATGAACACATTTGGAGCATTGCCATGAAGCGTGGATTATAGTTTACCTTCTTTCTACTCACTCTCATTCAATTCTTTAGGATATATAGTGGCCTGTATCTGTTTTTGCAGTGTCAGTAAAGACAATTCCATGTTCCAAAAATGCCCCCATATTACACCTGTTTTTCCCTTTCTCTGCCTTCAGCACCTCCAGCAGCCACTGTCTCCACATCAATGATATAATTTCTTCCATTGCTGGAATACCAGTAAGTGTATAGTAGAATATTAGTAAGTCTACTCTCATCCATATTTTATTCCCCAATCCTGAGGATTCTGGGATGGGGATACCTACTCCATCTCTAATTGAGAGGAGGCTTCAATCCCATATGGCTGATGGATGGGATTCTCTTGCTTGCAGTTGTTGACTCCCTCAGTTCCTTGGTATGGTGGTTGTCCATCCCCACCTCCTTGTTAGTTATCCTGGGTGACACCAGTGAACTGCAGACTAGGTGTTGCAGCTACTGGAATTGATGTTTAATGCCCATTTCAGAGTGTTCTTTCCTGGAATGGAAAAACAAAACTGATTTTTTTTAGTGTTTACCTTATACCCTGCAACTTTTCTGATGTTATTTCCTCTAGTAGATTTCTTGTGGCTTTTTTGGGATTTTCAATAGGAAGGATCATATCATCTGAGAATAGTGGTAGTTTTTGATTTCTGATTTGAATGCCTTTCTCTTTTTTTGCCTAATAACCCTCACTAGAACTTCCGATTTAATTTTGAATAGAAGTGGTAACAGTGGGCATCCTTGTCTTGTTCCTGGCCTCAGGTTTTGTTCTTTCATTGCAAGCTTTCATTGTTTCTCACTTTGACTACGATGTTAGCTGTGAGTTTTTGTATTTGCTTGTTGTTTCATTCCTATTTTTCTGAGCAATTTTATTATGAAATCATGGTAGATTTCATTAAAGCCTTCTCTGTGGTATTGAAGTGATCATAGATTTCCCCCACCGTTCTTTTAATGTGGTGTTACTATAGTGACTGATTTTCTTAGGTTGGCCCACCACTGCATTCTGGAGATAAGTCACCCTTGGCCATGGGGTATAATCCTTATAATATATGTAGTTTGATTTGATTTGCCAGCGTTTTGTTGGAAGTTTTTTCTTCTCTATTCATATGGAAGTTGTTCTTTGTTTTCTTTTGATGTGTCTCTCTGGTTTGGGTATCAGAACAATAGTAGCCTTATGGAATGAGTTAGGAAGAATTCCTACCTCTTCAGTTTTTTGGAAGAGTCTGGGAAGGATTGGCATTAATTCTTGTTTGAATGTTTGGTACAATTCTCCCTGAAGCCATTTGGACTTTGACCTTTCCTTGATGGGAGGTTTTTATTTATTCAATCTCTTTGCTTTCATAGGTCTCTTAAGATCTTTTATATCTTCTTGAGTCAGAGCAGTTTATTTTTATGTTTTAGGAATTTGTTCATGTCTTCTCGATTATCTAGTTTCTTGTCATATAAATGTTCATAGTATTCTCTTATAACCCTTTTAATTTCTGCCAGATGAGTGTTAATGTTCCCACTTTCATTCCTTAAATAGTTATTTGTATCTTCTCTCATTTTCTTTGTCTGTCTGGATAAAGGTTTGTCAATTTTATTAATCTTTGCAAAGAACCAAATTTTGGTTTCATTGATCCTCTCAGTTGTTTTTCCGTGCTTTATCTCCCTTGTCTCTAGTCTTTATTATTTCCTTCCTCCTACTAATGTTGTTTAGTTTTCTCTTCTTTCCTCAAGATATGAGGAAAGGTAATTGATTAAATATCATTCTTCCTTAATGTAAGAATTTATAGTTATAAGTTTCCCAATGAGTAGTGCCTTGCTCCTTTCAAAAGTTTTTTGGACATTTAAAAAAATTTTTTCTCTAAGAATTTCCTGGTTTTCTTTGTAGGTGGATTTTAGTAAATTATCCCATTGGTTATTTTAAAATGGGTCATATAGTTTCTACTTAATTGTACAATTTCAGTTTTCTTTCTGTTGATTTTTATATAGATCCATTGAGGTAGGAAAGGATTTTGTGTGGTTTCTGTCTTTTAATTTTTATTGTCTTGTGCCCTAATAGATAGATGGTCTAGCCTGGAAAATGATCCATGGATGCTTTAGAAGAATGTGTAATCTACTATTGTTGAGTGGTGTTCTATATATGTTAGGTCCAGTTTGTTTATAGTATTGTTCACATCCTCAGTTTCCATTCTGAAGTTGTCTTGATGATTGACTCATTCTTTTTTTTTTAAAGATTTATTTTATTTCTCTCCCCTTCGCCTCCATTGTCTGTTCTCTGTGTCCATTAGCTATGTGTTCTTTTGTGTCTGCTTGTATTCTTCTCAGATGGCACCGGGAATCTGTGTCTCTTTTGGTTGCCTCATCTTGCTGCATCAGGTCTCTCTTGTGTGTGGTGGCACTCCTGGGTGGGCTGTGTTTTTCATGTAGGGTGGCGCTCCTTGAGGGGTGCACTCCTTGTGCATGGGGCACCCCTACATGAGGGACACCCCTGCGTGGCATGTCACTCCTTGCCTGTGGCAGCTCTGTGCATGGGCCAGCTTACCACGTGGGCCTGGAGGCCCTGGTTATGGAACCCTGACCTCCTATATGGTAGGCAGATGCTCTATCAGTTAAGGCACATCTGCTTCCCTGATTGATTCTTGAAACTGGTGTTTTGAAGTCTCCAACTATTATTATGTAACTATTTCTTCTTTCAGTTTTGCCAATGTTGTTTCCTGTATTTTGTGGCTCTGTGCATTTATGTTGTTTGTTACTATACCTTCTGGTGGATTGACCCTTTTCTTAATATATAGTATCCTCCATTTTCTTTTGTTGTAATTTTGGACTACAAGGCTATTTTATTCTGATAGTAGTTTAGCCACCCTGCTCTCTTCTAGTTACTCTTAATATGTAATTTTTTTTCTTCTCAAAACTTTCAAACTATTTGTTTCTTTGGATCTAAAATGAGTGTCTTTAAAATACCATAGTTGTTTGAAGTATTTTTTAAATATATATTTTTACTTATTTCTCTCCCCTCCCACCCCAACCCCAGTTGTCTACTCTCTGTTCATTCACTGTGTGTTCCCCTGTGTCTGCTTCTATTCTTGTCAGTGATACTGGGAATCTGTGTCTCTTTTGTTGTTGTTGTTGTTGTTGTTGTTGTTGTTGTTGCATCATCTTGCATCAGCTCTCAGTGTGTGCAGTGCCACTCCTGGGCAGGGTGGACTTTTTTTGGTGCTGGGTGTCTCTCCTTACAGGGTGCACTTCTTGCACATGGGGCTACCCTACACAGGGGACACCCCTGCGTGGCATGGCACTCCTTGCGTGCATCACACTGCACATGGGCCAGTTCCACATAGGTCAAGGAGGCCCTGGGTTTGAACCTTGGACCTCCCACATGGTAGGTGGATGCTCTATCCATTGAGCCAAGTCCGCTTCTCTGAAGTATTTTTAAAATACATTCTGCCAATATGTGTATTTTGATGAGTGAGTTTAATCTATTTCTTTATTTTTTAAAAGATACTTAGATTACATAAATGATGTATAAAAAATATAGGGGATTTCTGTATGCCCCATTCCCTACACCTCCTAAATTTGCCAACATTAACATCCTTCATCAGTGTGGTACATTCATTACAATTGATGAACATATTTTGGACCATTGCTTCTAATCATGGATTATAGTTTACATTGTAATTTATATTCTCTCCCACACACTTTTATAGTTATGGGAAGATATAGAATGGCCTGTATCTGTATTGCAATGTCATTTAGGGCAATTCCCAAGTCCCAAGAATGCCCCCATATTACATCTGTTTTTCCCTCTCCTTTCCCTCAGAACCTCTAATGGCTACTGCCTTCACATCAATGATATAAATCTTCCATTGCTAGAATCACAATAAGTCTACAGTAGGATACCAGTAAGTCTACTTTAGTCCATAGTTCATTCCCCCAGTGCTGAGGATTCTGGGATGGTGATGCCCATTCCACCTCTAATTGAGAGGGGGCTTTGCTCCCATAGATCGAGATGCATGAGAATATCTTGCTTACAGTTGTAGACTCTTTATGGTTCCTGGGATGGTTGTTGTGCCATCAACCCATCATTATTGTGCCATCATTTCCTAGTGAGTTGTACTGGGTGAGTCCAATGAACTGTTGAGATTCAAAGCCCAGCTGGGACATGGACAGTCCAAAGATTTAAGTCTCTTGAATGTATACCTTAAAATTTATTTATTTTGAAGCAAGTACTTTGAAAATCAGGATTTATTTAGGCATTTTAAATTAATTTCTTATACATCCTGTACTTTTCCCCCTTATTTCCTCCATTCCTGCCTTCTTTTGTGTATAGTTGATCTTTTGCAGTGAAACAGTTTTTTCCCATTCTTATTTCTTTTTCTGTATGTTTTTTAGATATTTTATTTGTAAGGTTATGTTGGAGTTTATATTTAGCATCACAAATTGATAGTAATCCTCTTTGAATTGACTTGAACTTACCTTCAGTTTCAAGAGTAATAATAACAAACTAAAGGGAAGAAGATTTGGCCCAATAGTTAGGGCATCTGTCTATCATATGGGAGGTTCAAGGTTCAAATCCAGGGCCTCCTGACCTGTGTGATGAGCTGCCCTACACATAGTGCTGATACACGCAAGGAGTGCCATGCTATGCAGGGGTGTCTGCCGCATAGGGGAGCCCCATGGGCAAGAAGTGCACCCTGAAAGGAGAGCCGTTCAGCACGAAAAACGTTCATCCTGACCAGGAATGGTGCTACACACAGAGAGCTGATGTAGCAAGATGATGCAACAAAAAGAGACACAGATTCCAGGTGCTGCTGACAAGAATAAAAGCAGACACAGAACACACAGTGAATGGACACAAAAAGCAGACAACTGGGGGAGGCGGTGAAGGGGAGAGAAATAAATTTTAAAAAATAAAAGAAACTAAAAGTTAATTATTAGATAAAATACTTTTAAACAAAATTAATTCAGAAATGAATTACATTTTAAGACATATAACTGAAAACACCTCCAAAACTAAATGATCCTGAAAATATATGCACATTTTGAGGGTTATGACTAGATTTTGGCAAGATGATGTCAGTTGTTTCATTTTAGAAAAACAACTTAATATTGGGTTAAAAGGCAATAATCAGATGCAGAATGAAAAGGACTGGTACCACAGAGACAGAACAAAGGTGTATATTTAAGAGTGGGAGAAATATGGAACCAGGAAATACCCAGAATTAAGCTGCCATGTCTTGTGCATTGTACAGAAACTACAGGAGAGACAGCTCTGTGAGGTTTGGAAAGCTGTTCTGAATCATAATACTGACTACAAATTCAAGGGGAAAAAATCATATAAAATAACCAATAGAAAAAATATGTCAATTGACATACAAAGGTAATAAAGGGCAAAAAAGGAATAAATGCAGAGTAACAGCACACAATGAAATGAAAAATCCTCATTTCAATGTCCTTTATAGTGTAGTTTTTCAAAAAACAAGGCGTTAGGCATTAAGAAAATGAAGCAAGATATGAAAAGACATCAGATAATAAAAATTGAAGGGACAGAAATGTGGAAAAAATATGGAAAAAAAAGGAAAAATCACTTCAAAATGTAATGCAAGCCAGAAGAAACAGTGAATGATAATGCCTTATAAGAAATAGAAGTTGATGAGAGAAAAAATTATTCAAGAGAAAATAAAATTTTTTTAAAGATTTGAGAAAAAGGTCAAAAGCTAATGATAGGTACGGAAGAGCCAATACGTGAATAACTGGTGCACATGAAAAGACAAAACCAAAGCAGAGACCTGAAATAAATTTAAAGGTATCATTTTTGTCTGTAAATAGAAGGACTGCTTTGAGCACTGAATGAGAATGAACATAATGACAATATATAGTCTAGTAGAATTGATGGGCTTTCCAGAAAAAGAAAAAATCATTTGTGCATTTAGCACAATAGATAGAAAATTAGATCCTCATCAAGGTTTTTGAAGACAATACATTGTGTCAGAAGAAAATGGAGCCATTAATTTTATACCCAACAAAATTGATTTGCAAGTATAAAAGACAGGGAAGTCCAACTTATACTGTTAGACCCTGAGTCATATTGTTCCCACATTCCCTTCCAGCTGAGTGAACAGTGTTCAGTAAAGGTAGTGTTTAGAAAGACATTGGCCTGAGGACAGATGCTAAGGTTTACATTTACACTTCTTCCACTATGAATAAATGGGGTTGTATGAGACAGGGAGTGTCTTTGCTGAAAGCTGCTAGGGAGACAGACATAGGATAATTCAGGAAGTTCTAACTCTCTTTAGGGTGCTTGATAAATATTAAGAAAACTTGTAGGAGATAAATATTGTTTAATATAATGATACCTAATATTAAAAGTAAAGTCTCTTTCTAAACCTCCCTTTAAATCTGTCAAACTAAAAACCAGACTTTCACTAAATCAGCTGATTAAAGAATGGATATAAGGGGTTGAGTACTGAGGTGTCCCCATTTCAGGGAATTATGCCTTTCAGTCTGCAAACACCAGCTCCTCTGAGGGTCTGACAAAGGCCTTCAGTTCATGCATGGTCTTCGTAGCTGTTGATACTAAGATCTGGAACACAAACACAAGTTCCAGAATCTGGAAAGGCACAGAGAGTAATGGAAGAGGAAGCTGTATACGGTGACCCTACAGGCACCTACAGCCCTCTTGCCCAAATTAAGGAGCCATTGGCTGGATGGCCGAGCAACTTAGGTGCTTTTATGGAAAGCGTTTCTGTCCCCTGGGTAGAAGTTGTTAGGGCATCCTTTACCTCCTGTGCCTATTTTCACCAGCTAGTTCCTAGCTCCACTTGCATGTTCACATAAAATGTTAATCACAGTTACCTAGTGTTCCCCTCTGTTTTGCCGAATTTCCTGAAATACCAAAAAGATAGCTAGAAAAGCAGTGGATTCCATATGCACTTGTTTCCCTTCCCCTCTTCTTCTGACCTGCTCCACATTTCCTCTTCTTTCTCTTCATCTCTTTTTCTTCCCAAGTCTTGTTTTCTTGAATGAGTACAGAATAATTTCTGCAACCAGACTTGTTCTGGAACAGTGTTGGCAGCTGGGGGAGGGAGGGAAGAAAACATTTATACATGTCCAAGTGACCCAGTACAGGAAAACTTGTGTGGCCTGAGGAAAGTTCACAGGGAGGGGGGTGGTAGAGTGTGGGGGACAGGGCTGACCTGTCTCACTGGAGCTGTGGGTGCTGAAAGGAGCAGGGAGCCCTGGGTCCTGTGGTCCAGAGACTCTGTGCTGGGCCTGGTTCATTCCAGGAGACCAGGTCAGCAGGCGTGTGAGAGCCAGTGTGTGGAAGAAGCCAGGCAGTAGCCCCTTCACACAAGTCCTCCAGAAAGCCTGCCAGGCCTTGGGAAGTACTGAGCGGCAGCTGGACAGCAATCCCTCTCAACTGAGAGCAAGTTCAGGTTTTATTCCTAATCCTTGGATTTGGGTTCTGGGTGTAGAGTGGAGGCTAGAAGTGTGTTCAAGGATATGCATCCCACTGCCCCTCTCCAGGACCCACACTCACACCCCCTCCCCTGCCCCCACATTCCCAAGCACACCACTCAGACTTACACATAGACAGTCCCCAGTCCCTGTACACAGAGTTCTTGCCACCTAAGGGAACACTGATGCTTGTAAAACCTAGTTCTTTACCTGGAAAATCTCTTTTTTTAACCATACCCCAATCCTCATTTCTTCCAGGATATGGAAACAGAATGACTCTCCAGACAAAGCCAGGAAGAATGCTCTGATTTTCTTATGCAGATATTTCCTCAAGAGTGAGTGCTTCCAGAATATGTGCTGTTTCTGCTTCCACTTAGAGTCATTCCTAGTTACAGAAATGAAAACTCCATATTGGATCATGCTGTGTAGTGTTTGCTCAGGTACTTTGTTCCCTTGGTGCTTTAGAAGAACAGGCAGGAAAGGAAACAGTGGTCAAGTCAAAGGCCCTATAAGCCAGTGGAGGGACATCTGTGGCAGAGCACATGCTTTGCTTAAACATAAATCCCTCAAGTCTATTTCACTTTCCGATTACAAAATTCTTAATAAGTGGAGGAAAAAAAGTTGCTGAGGTCAAGACCCCTACCATGGAGTTTATAATCTGCTGCCTTTTGTGGATGCCCTTTTAAAGAAGGGGTCAGTTTGAAGAGGACCCCACTTGACACTTTCCCCTGCTAGAAAATTGTATATATCAAATATATTATACATAATTAGATATCGTTATCTGAAGTCAGTGGAAAGAGAAAGAAACAAGGAAGGTAATATTTATATCCTAGACAAAGAATAGTGACCTCACCTCAGCATTAGATGGGCCACCTCATCTTCTTGGTCTTTGGGAAGCTCCACTATCTTTTATTCCTTGGGAGCTCAGAGGTCACAAAGTATCTGTGAGCACATTGATGTTTAACCATGAATTACTCAGGGAGTATTCTGGCCTTGGGCAGGAGGGTAGAGTGGAGTTTGTAGATTAACAAGTACAGTATGAGCTGCTGCTGGGCCACCCTTCTTACTGTAAGAAGAATAGCAAAGACAGTAGAAGAAAAGAATTGTAGTTAATGGAAACCTAAAGTAACTTGTAATAATCAGCCTACAAATGGTTCTAAAATTCAATGACAAGTTCCCATGGTGCCTCCCATTTGTTCTGTATCTCACCTAAATTTCCAAAATTGCCAGTGTCTTCTTGACATCTTCCAGATTATTTCAACCTCCATGGAGTCACAAATGCTGGCCCTGCAGATACCATATGTTCTATAGGAATTTCCCTAATGAATAATGACTTTGAATATCTTTTCCTGTGCTTATTGGTATTTGATATATCCTCTGGGAATCATCTGTTCAAGTCCTTTGCCCATTCTTAGTTGGGTTGTTTTTCTTTTTGTTGTGGAGTTGTAGGTGTTCTTTTATACATACTGGCTATTTAAACCCATACTGGAAATAAGATTTGCAACTATTTCTGTAGGTTCTTTTCACTTTCTTGATAACGTCCTTTGACTGACAAAACTTTTGACTTCTGATGAAGTTTACTTCTATTTTTTGTCATTGTTGCACATAGAATTCTGTACCTCAGTTTTTCCACCTGAGGAGGAGGATAGTAAATCAACCATGACATTTGTCTATGAATGACTTAATGTATATAAAGTATGTAGTGTAGATGCTTGGGAAGGTTAATTAAAGGTCCAGTGTCTTGCCTGAGATCTCACAACTTAATATGACTCAGATCTGGATCCTCACCTGGGAGTGGAAACTCCAAGGGCAGTGCCCTATCCATGAAACACAGCTGCTTTGCCAGTAAATGACCACTTTATTTTAATCCTTGCTTAAATTTAAGTGTCTGTCAGCAATGGTGTAGAGGGATGTGAGCCAGTGCCCTTATGGGGAAAACTGATGATAAGGTAGAAGGGTGTAGCTGTGCAGTGGATGGGCATGACAGTGGTACAGTGAGGCTATTGGGATGGGTGGTGCTGGTCTGCGAGGGGGTCAGGTTGGGGTGTGTTGCACTGTCCTGTCCATGGAACTGGGGCAAGGATTGGAGGAGGGAACAGATGAACTCTGGGGATTAGTTGTGTAGTGCATGGGTGTGACAGCAGTGCAGTGATGCTGTTGGGTTGGGTGGTGCTGGTTTGTGAGGGGTTGGGGAGGGGAGGGTGGGTTGGACTGTACATGGAACTGGGGAGAGGGTTGGGGGAAGGAGCAGGTGAACACATTGGCATTTGTGGGTATGTGGTTGAAATGACAACATTGAGAATGTTATTTTGGCAAATATGGAAGGGAGAGTTATTGGTTTAGGGTGTTGGAGGTGGGGAGCATGCAGGACAGGGCCCACCTGAGGCAGGCTTCTAGGGAGTGTGTGAGTGTTCATCCCATCGTAGTATGTGTTATCAGAGGGTGGAGACCCACATAATGAGAGGGAAGGGGTGCGCTCCTGGGGAGTCCTGCTGTGTTCTCAAATAGAGTGGCAGGAGTCTCTTGAGATTGTAGGCAGTGCTTAAATGGGAGGACAGGCCAGTATATGGAGCCCTCAGTGTTGTTGTAAGCAACTATGAATCTCGTTCTTGAAGGAGTGAAGCATGATGCTTGCCCAGGTCCCAAGGGGAGGTGAGAGAGAAATAAAATAGGTGGAACTTGGGGCATTTTTGGGGTGATGGAATTGTTCCACATGGTCTTACAGTGATGGATACAGGCCTTGTTAAATGTCATCAAAATTTATAAAAGGGTAGGGTCCAAATTATAAACCATAATGTAAATCATTGACCAGGGTTAGTAGCAATGCTTCAATATTTGTACATCAATTGTAAGAAATGTACCATCCACATGTAAAATGTTATTGATAGGGGAAACAGGAAAAGGGGGAGGATATTGAGTATATGGGAATACCCTATATTCTCCACATGGCTTTTCTATAACCTAAAGATTCTCTGAAGATAAAATGAAGAAAATAAGACACTAGGGGAATAAATGGAAGAAAATGTCACTGTACATACAAGACAACAGATCTTATAGTGATGGAAGGCATGATGAAAAATTTTTAAATTTTTTTTTCAATTTTTAAAAAATTTTTGTTATTTTTTAAACTATCATTTCATTTTCTTATTAATTGTGTTTGGTTATTTCATTGGCTTCATTTTTTGAGGAAATGTTGGATCTAAGAAAGGCTCCAGCTGTAGAAGGGGAGGGTCATTAGTGTGGGGTGACAATGATGGGGGATTCATGGGAAGAGGTTCACCTGGGGCATGTATGTGAGGCGTGTGGTCAGATGTTCATGGGCATTGTCACAGTGGGTGAAGAATCACACAATAACCAAGAGAACCTTAAATGTCCAGTTCTGCCGCATTCCCTAATGGGACAGCAAGAATCCCCTGAGTATAGGGGCAGTGACTAGTAAAAGAGCATGGGCCATTGATGGGCCCTTGATATTGATGACTGTACTTATGAACCTTTACTTTTGAAATTGAAACCGAGCTTAGTGTTATAGGCTGCCTGAGAGTTACCTCCGGAGAGCCTCCCCGTTGCTCAAGTGTGGCCTCTCTCTAAGCCAAACTCAACATATAAATGCACTATCTTCCCCCTGGCATGGGACATAATGCCCAGGGATGAGGCTCCCTTACACCGAGGGATTACTGCCAAGCACCAAGTAGCAAAGAAACTGGAAAAAGACATTGACCAAAAGGGGGAAACAGTAAAGACAAATGAGTTTATATGGTTTAAGAGACTTCAAAGTGAGTGGGCAGATCATTCTAGAGGTTACACTTCTGCAAGTCCTAGTAGGATCTGATTGCTACAGTAAATAAGTGCCTCAAATAGCTGGGTTCCTGAGAGCTCTGGAGACAGCCAGACACTATAGGCTTGGTTGATGTCTGAGGAGTTTGGCACCCTGCCATTGGATCCTACTTTGGAATTTATGCTCCCCAGTGTGACCGAGTTGGACTCAGTTGCAGTTTCCAAACACATGGCTCTCCTGCCAATTGCATTTGAACCTATAGTTAGTAATAGAATTGATAGGTTTATGTCCAAGAGACTTATAGTTTTGGGCTTTCTGTGTGCCAGTTAGGCTCTGAAACCCAAGAGATTTGCAACACCTACTCTCCTGTTCATTGGACTCATCAAGGACATCTGACAAGGAGATGAGAATGGACAACAGCCATTCCAAAGAACAGACAGAGTCTGCAGCTACAAGAAGATAGTCCCTCCACCTGCCCCTTGGGCTCTAAGCCTCCTCTCAGTTAGAGACAGACTGGGCATCACCATTCCAGAATCCTCACAATCAGGGAATGAATGATGGACTACAGTAGACTTACTGTTATTCTGTTACAGACTTATTGTGATTCTAGTAATGGAAGAACTTTTATCATTGATGAGGAAGCAATGGCCACCAGGGTTCTGAGGGGAGGGAGAGGGAAAAATAGGTGTAATAAGGGACCTTTTCAGGACACTGGAATTAAGCTTAATGATGTTGCAGTGTCAGGTTCAGGCCTTTATATGTCTTGTCATAACTTATAAAATTGTATGGGAGAGAATTTAAACTATAATGTAAACTATGATCCCCACTGAGTGGCAGTGCTCCAATATGTGGTCATCAATTGTAATGAATGTACCATGCTAATGAGGGGTGTTGTTATGTGGGCAAGTGTGGGAAGGGAGTGGGGCATTTGGGAATTGGGAAAGGGAAAGGTTTTCCTGAGCCCTTTAACCTTCCCAGCGCCTTGGGCCTTCTCTTTGCCAGAGCTGTGAGTGAGGGGCTAGGTGTGGCAGATTAAAACAGTCATCTAGGCTGTGGAATTAAAAATCAGTTTGTCCTGTGCTTCCCCAATTTAAACCTTTCAATAGCCTTAAAATAAGGGTGGTTAATAATCCTATTAATGAATTTCAGAAAGCAAATGAAAAGTCCTTGAAAGCTATGGAAGATCTTTTCTAAATTATGATTGAAACAAATTAAACAATTGTAATATATTCCAGAACCTAGCTTTCAGTATGCTTTTAAGATTACTCACAGTTTTAGAATTGTATTAAAGAGAAGTTTTAAACCTTATGTAAAGGAAGGAAAAAGAACACTCCTGGAATAAACTATAATGATTTCATTTTTATTTAACTTAAATGTAATCTCCCTACATTTATAGAATGCCAATTAAATAAATATTACATTAAGTCTTTAAGACAATGAAATTCTAAATTCATGTTTAATGGAATTAAGTTAAACAGAGGAAATGTAGATCTGCCCTCTCTTTAATGAATAAAGTAAGCTTCTTTGGCTACTAATTGTAATTTTTTTAAAAAGATTTATTCCCCCCACCTTTTTGTTTTTGCACTCGCATGTGCTTCCCGTGTCTTTTCTTTAAGAGGCTCTGGGAACCGATCCCAGAACCTCCAATGTGGGAGAGAGGCATTCACTTTCACAAGCTGCCTCATCTCTCCAGTCTGCTGCATCTCTCAGTGTCTCTCCTCTGTGTCTCACTTTGTCGTGTCACCTTGCTGCACCAGCTGTGCGCAGCATGGGCTGTCAGCTCTCCATGTCAATGGACTTTCAGCTCTACAGTGCTCAGGCCAGTTTGCCTTTACCAGGAGGCCCTGGGAATTGAAGCTGGGGCCTCCTATATGGTAGATGGGAACCTGGTCACTTCAGCTACATATGCCTCCCTAATTGTAATTTAATAAGCTTATTTTAATGTGAAGTATCCAGTCCATGTGGTTGTGGTAAATTATATGGAGTTTGGAAAAGCATCTTCTAAACTGAAGCATTTAAGTGACTAATTCCAGGAAACCATTATTAATTAGAACTGTACATTGATATTAATAATAAAGGGTAACTTCATAGCAGGGAAACCTATCAGAGGCCACCTCAATCTGCATGTTAAAGTGGTGGTATGGAAAGATACTCTTGATTGCTTTGGGAACCCTTAGTTTTCATAAAATACTGGAGAAAGTAGTTTCTCCCATACTGCTAAAGTAAAATACCTGTTCATTTACATAACTTGGCAAAAGTAATATCATTTAATATGTTATAGAGTATATTGGAGGTATTTAGAAAGTATGTAAAGATCAACAATATGGAAGTCTATCTCTTTTAAAATCTCTTGAGCATCCAAACCTGGCTGAAATACCCTGCATGTTGCCTGTCCATTTGAGTTGTTGGCCAAGTTGGTCACTGACCTCTACAAAATAAAGGTATCTACCAGATCTCTGCTTATGCTCCTGAAGAGGATGAAGAGTACATTGCAGCTTCAGACTCCTGCAGCAGCCATCGATGGATTGCTAATGGCGAGATATACAATGGACATTGCCTCCATAGTGGCTCCATAGTGCCTTCATAGTGTCAAAGGGCACTGTGCCCCAGGCACGTGAAACACTGGAGCCTTCCCTTCCTAGTCTTTCTCTAAGATCAACTGTGCTGCAGCATGCTGGCTGTGTGTAGGACTCACCATGTGAAGCAACAATGATCAGAGTACTGTGAGTAGAACTTAAACACAATTGGCATTATGGCCTGCTCCCACGGGGAGATAACATATATGGTATTGCAAACGTGGAGCTTAGATCTATTAACTGCAGCTCAAAGAGGAGTTTGTGCATTGATTCATGCATTGATTAGTATGAAGTACTTACCTACATACTGATGAATATGATAATATCTCTTCAATTCTAGATCATATGCAGAAGGTTTTTGAGCATGTTAAAAATCTTGGTAAACATAATTCATTTTATAAGTAGGTAAGGAATGTAGCTGTAAGAGAAAGGAATGGCTCTCTTAAGTACCATCTTTATTTTCTTTGCCATGTGCTTGTCTTGCTGCCTATACTGTCTCTGTGAGTTTCTGTCTAGGGCAGTCCCTCTTCACACCTCTCCTAGCTGTCCTAAGCATAACCACTGCTGTAGGAACTGGGATTGAAGTTCATACTGAAACCTAGCAGGTCTCCTACAGTCTCTGCCTGGAGTTAACCAGCAGCATACAAGAATTCAAGGAAGAATGCTGTTTCCATCAAGTTTGGGAGGAAGAAGCCTCTGAAGGTACCTGTCTTCTCACTCTTGTGGTCTAGTATGTCATGACTGCACCCCTTTTTGGTTCTTTTTGCCACCATCTTCTTTATCTCTTTATTGGGACCATGGATTTTCAAAATTCAAATTAAGTTTATTTCTTATGGATCAATGCCTTATTAATCATGTGGGGATTTCATCCAGTTCCAACCAGGATGCAGACCCATTTTTCCTCGAACACAATAGAATAGCAAGAGAGGTTCATGCCCTGTCAGGCAGGGACTACTGCCCTAACCAGCAGGAAGCAACTACAGAAGAATGACCTTGGCTCCTCAGCACCCCTTTAAGAAGAATGGCATGAACTCTCTGAGGGCAAGTTGAGACAGTTGAGTCCAGGGAAATGAGATGAGCCACAACATGGCCAACAGACAAGGCCTTGACCTTGACTTTCAGGTTCCAGTTGGGACTGTTTCCTGGGCTGAGGGGAGGCACTGCATATTCCAAAGAGTACTCAACTTTGGCTCCCATTATTGGTGGGATAACCAATAGCAGCTTGGGCCCTTCCCATTAGCATTAGTAAAGGCAGGGAAAATTAATAGCTTTGAAGATGACCACACAAGCCAGAACTCACTTTCTCTGCCTAGAGGAGCCGACACCAGTAATGGTGCTTATTTCCATCCTCTCCTTTTCTCAGCAAGTTCTCTTCTTTCTCAAATTTCTAAATAAAATCTTTTTCCTGGCCTGACTAAAAAAGAAAGAAAGACAGAAAGAAAATAGAGAGATTCCACAAAAGATGCTGCAGATGCAACTGTGAATAGGGTTTAGTGACTTCCACAAATGACAGTCCACATAGCAGCAGAATGTCCCCAGGGTACAGGAAGCCTGGATGTGCAATTCTGAAATCCCAGAATGTTACCCCATTAGTAGGAGACCAACATTTTCATGGTTTGAATCCACACAATTCCAAGTAATGTACATGTTTTCAAGATGCTCAAAGTAAGAGAATCAAGGTGTCTTGTGGCGGGCAGGATTTTTATGTGTAGATGGAAAAATTTGAAATACCAGTAAACAAAATTACACCTATTCTTTCTTGCTAGAGGTTATTTCTAAAATAAAGTGTTTAAATACAGTATGCGCAAAACTTACTGATGAGTTTTTGGGCCATGTGCTATACATAAGTTACTTTGGCAGATCTTTTGTGTGCCTGCTAATAGGAAAACCAATTGTTGATAAAATTGTAGGTCCTATTAAAATGACTCTGAACCTATAGGATTGGGAATCTATAGCACTAGAAATAAAGTTTTTAAAAAAATCTAAAAACTGCCACCATGAAAACCAATTTAAAAGACTAAATAAAAAGGAAACTGAAATTCAAATGCCTCATATGAATGATAAGAGTCATTGAAAAGGCAGCATTAAAATACAATGAGAAATTAAAATTTAATTGTAGGAGTAAAATACTCATAAATATAAGCTTAAGTTCAGAAATAAAATGTATTTGAAGGATATGTAATTGAAAACACCTTTAAAGATAATTGATTTTGAAAATATATACACATTTAAAGGTAGTACCTAGACAAGATGTCAGTTGTTCCCTTCCAAAATAAGAGTTAAATAAGGGGCAATAATAATCAGATTGAGAAAGAAACTAGAGAAGGACAGGTGCAGTGGAGAAAAGGTTTATGAAGACCCATACCTAAGAGGATATGAAAAGATCTTGCTGGGGAAGGAGGAAAAGGGTTTGATGTTGACTATATGGGAGTCCCATTTATTGTATATGTGACCTTACTGTAATCTAAATTTTTTTGAAGACAAAATTAAAAATTAAAAATTTAAAAAAAAAAAGGGTGTAGGCACCAAGGAAAGAATGGAAGTGATTGCCTTGCCACTGTACATACAGGGCAACAGCTATTACAGTGATAAAAGGCAAAATATCAAAACCAAAGTTTTATGATATTTTTCAATTTTTAGTACCCCTGTTTTTTACTGTATTTCAGATTTTCTAAATTAATATGAATTTTGTTTCTAATCTTCAAACCTGTTACTATTTCATTTTCGTACTGATCAAATTTGGCAGTATATTATGCTTCATTTTTGAAGAAATTTTGAATCACAGTGGGGTTCAACTATGGCAGGGGAGGAACACTGGTGTGGGGTGTCATTGATGGGGGGCACATGGTTGGGAGGGAGTTCTCCTGGGCATGTATATAGGCTATATAAAAATGTTTGGGTATTCGTTGGATATCGTCATAGTAGGTAGAGTTACAAACAACAACTGAGGGAGTGCTGAGTTGCCAGCTTGGGGAGCTCTGTCACATTCCCCAGCAGAACAGCAACAGTCCCCCTAGTGCACAGGCAAAGACCAGTGAAGAAAGATGATCCGATGATGGGCCCTTGGTACTGATGACTATGTTTATGAGCCTCTGTGCTTGAAATTCCAACTAGGCCTAGAACTGCAGGGTGCATAAGAGTTACTCCTGAGAGCTTCCTTGTTGCTTAAATGTGGCCTCTGTCTAAGCCAATCTCAGCATGCCCCCAGCATGGGACATGACTCCCAGGGTTGAGCCTTCCTTGCACCAAGGAATTACTCCCAAGCAGCAGCTAGTGATGCAACTAGAAAAACGTCTTGAATAAAAGGGGGAAATGGTAATGACAAATGAGTTTCTATGGCTAAGAGACTTCAAAATGAGCCGGGAGGTCATGAGAGGGGTTGCGCTTATGCACACCTCAGCAGGATCCCAGAGACAGCTAAAGTAGATAACAACCCCAGGTAGTGGTGCTCCTGAGGGCTACAGAGGCACACATGTTCTACGGTCATGGCAGATGGCTCTGGTGTTCAATACCTTGCCAGTGGACCCTACTTTGGAATTTGTGCCCCTGAGCATGATGGAGTTGGACTCACATGTGACCTCTCTACACATGCCTCATCTGTCACTTGTGCTGAACCTGGAGTTGGTATGTACTCAGTAGACTTGAATGTCTGGGAAGTCCATGTGCCAGTTGGGCCCTGAGCCTCAGCAGAGTTGTGGCACCTTAATCTCCGTTTCATTGGACTTACTCAGGTCAGCTAACAGGGAGGTGAGGATGGTGAACCACCACACCAGGGAACTGAGAGAGTCTACAACTGCAAGCAGGAGAATTGTATCCATCAGCTATGTGGGATCTAAGCCCCCTCTCAATTTAGAGGTGGAGTGGACATCACTATCCCAGGGTGCACAGGATGGTGGAATAAAATATGGATTAGAGTGGACTTACTGGTATTCTACTCTAGAACTGTTGTGACTCTAGCAATGGAAGGAACTGTATCATTGATGTGGAGACAGTGTACAGGGGAGTTGCTGAGCACAGGGAGAGGAAGGAAGCAGTGTGATATGGGGGCATTTGCAGGACTTGGAGTTGTCCTGAATGATATTGCAGGGACAGATGCAGGACATTATATATCCTGCCATATCCCACTGAATGGACTGGGGGAGAGTGTAATCTTCAATGTCAGCTATAATCCAGGCGGTATAGCAGTGCTCCAAGATGTATTCCCCAATGCAGTGAGTGTGTCCCTGATGAAAGAGGTTGTTGATGTGGGATGAGTGGTTTGTGGTGGGGTGTGGCATAATCAGAATGTCTTATTTTTTTAATTAATTAATTTATTTCTCTCCCCTTCTCCCCACCCCGGTTATCTGTGATCTGTGTCTATTTGCTGTGTCATCTTCTTTGTCCACTCTGTTGTCAGTGGCACGTGAATCTGTGTTTCTTTTTATTGCATCATCTTGTTGTGTCAGCTCTCTGTGTGTGTAGCACCATTCCTGGGCAGGCTGCAGTTTCTTTCATGCTGGGCGGCTCTCCTTATGGGGTGCACTCCTTGCACGTGGGGCTCCCTTACTCGGAGGGCATCCCTGCGTGGCAGGGCTCACCTTGCGTGCACCAGCACTATGTATGGGCCAGCTCCACATGGGTCAAGGAGGCCTGGGGTTTGAACTGCAGACCTCCCATGTGGTAGGCGGATGCCCTAACCACTGGGCAAGTCCGCCGCCCACAGAACCTCTTATTGTTTTAAATTTTTAAATTTTTATTTGAATTTTTTTAAGATACATAGATCACAATAAATATTACATTAAAATATATAAGTGTCTCCCATGTATGAGGGACCATAGATATGGTGAGAATCATTAGAAAGAAACTTCTGGTTGTAAAGGTGCACAATTCAAAATGAGTGGAGTAACTGTGAAGGTTAGGCTAATGTGTCAACTCGGCCAGGTAATTGTGCGCAGTTGTTTGGCCAAGCAAACACTGAGCTAGTTGTAATACAAGGACATTTATGGACTTTAGTCACCAGTGAGTTTACTGCATAGATGGCCGATTGCATCTCCGTCAGTCAAGGAGATTGTCATCAGCAATGAGTACTGCTTTATCCAGTCAGCTGAATGCCTTAAAAGGGGAAGTGACTCCAGCATTCTGGGACAATTTCCCAGCTCCTGTTTGGACAACCACTGTCTCCCAGACACTCATCAAGAACCGTCAGTGGGCTTTCATCAGAGCCCTTGCTTTGCAGCCTGCCTGTGGAACCTGGACTTGTGCATCCCCACGGTCATGTGAGAGACTCTTATAAAATCTCTTACTATTGACAGATATCTCCTACTGATTCTGTCTTCCTAGAGAACCCTGACTAATAGAGTAACCATGACTATCAAAAAGATGTCAGAATATTGAATTCTAACGTAGACTCACAGGTATTTTCAATCTAAACTATGGTATGTGTACTCTCATAAAATTGGATGTTAAGTAAAGGATTATGTCACGAAACTGGTCAAAATTATGTTGAAGGAATACATTTTATTCCACTATTTTCAGAAACAGAGAAACATTTTAAGAGAAAATACGTGTCCCAAAACTCCCAGAGCCATTTTTCCCACATTTTTATTATGTAGTGCATTAATCTCATGAAATGTTGAACTTGAGGAAAGTTCCCTACATCAGTTTTCCATGAAAACTCTGTAGGGAAGACAATATTCAAGAACCATTCTAATCAATGCTATCCCAGTCATACTTTTTTATTATTTAAGCAAAATATTTTAAAGCTGTAATATACTAATTTATGTTAAATTTTATTTCTGAAAGAATTATTTTTGTCATTTCTGTGTTTAGTTTTCATATCTAAGGGTGAAACTTTTGAAATGTTCTTTGATCTTATCTGCCACAGTGACTTTAAAAGGTTCATAGTTCTGTGATTCTTCTTAGATTTAAGTCTTCATGGTCCTACCATAACTATTTTTACCAAGATAACATAGAATGGTAGATCTAGTAACACGTGATCTGACTTCTACACTTTTAAAAATTGTGAATAATTTTAAGTGGATTTATCTTTTATGGAATTTATTTTGCATATTACAAATAGTCTGATTATTTTTGGTCACAGTTGGAACTTACAAGTATCTATAAGCTATTTGTATGATGGTTTCCCATGGTATAAGTTTTACTCACATATAAATATATCTCTGGCTTTGGAGGAAGGTGTAAGTCAGGAACAGGACCAAAGAAAATGCCTGAGCAATTTAAACTACTGCTTGGTATCATTTTGAAGTGACTTTGTACAAATCTAGCCTGTAGTCTTGGAACATGGACCAGAGTTTCATAGAAACAAAAGAGATAAATCCTTTGCCTTTAGTAAGTTTTAATAAGGAAATTTCCTTGGACACCAAGTACCTTTTAGTATATAAGACTCACTGCTACTATAAATACCTATTTTTATATCACACTGACACAACAATTTACTAAGAATAACTTATTTCCTAGTAAATGTTTTAAATACTTAATTGGGAAAAATGGTCTCTTAAAGGTCTGATATATCTTTTTTTTTTTTACCCCATTAATATTGGATTTTTCTATGTAAATCTTTATGTGTATGTCTCAGATGTGCCTGGTTCATTTGGTATCATTACAGGAGTGATGTGCATTTGTTTCTTTATACTTTAATTTTTACTCATGTTAGACATCTTGTGTCAAGATACCCAAATCCACATACATAGGTCATAAAATATTTAAAAATATATAAATTCCTTCCAGTGAATGATATACACATCAGTTGTTTGTTTATTTGTAACTCTTCATACAATATGGGTTGAATACTTCAATTTCTATTTGTGATTCTTTGCTTTTCTGATAGTTCAAGAGCATTCATTTTGGTATATTTTCATCTGAGCTCTGCAAGCACTTACCTCATTCAAAAGCAAGCCTCTCACATGTCTTGAGAAGCACTGGAGAGAAACCTGAATGAAAAGGAAGACATGATTGTAAGTTTGGAATGCTGGGATAGTATTTAGAGCCTGGTCCTAAATTTATTGCATGACTGTGAGCAACTTTCAACGTATAGGACAGCCAGACATTTTGCTGTTGCTTGTAAAATATTATATATAATTATGTAAGTGTGTGAAATGTAACGAGCTGAGTGAGGCAATAGGAGATAGGAAAATAAAGCTCTAGTGCTTTCTCTCCATACATCGAAAGGACATTGGGAAGGGAGGAATCAGGTTAGCTCTTAAATGGTGTGGGATGTAGTGACGTCCCATGGAATCTACAGTCCATCTCTTGCAGTATCGGTGAAGACACTCCATTTCTAATAGGAGAAATTGGGTTATACAGGCAGGCAGGATGGGGAGCTTCCCTCCTTCCCTGACTTCTGCATGTGCACAGGAGGAGGCAAGTATCACCAGACAGTCTGCTGCAAAACAGGCAGCAGAGTACACAGCCAGGGCTGGAGAGCAGAGTGAGTACCTGTCAGTGTGCAGCCTTCTCAGGAGGGACGGGCTGCTGAGAGTTCAGGAATTCTTTCCAGGATTAGAAATGGAAAAAACCAGGTATTGGTGTTGTTTTGTCCTGTCACTAAGAAACTTTAAAAATTTTTACCTTGGGTGGTGGAACTTCTGCCTAGATGACAGTTATCAAATTTGGTATCCAAATTTTGGATGGACAACCCCCATCCAAAAAAAACCCAATGACAGTATATACAAGTTCAAGCAAGACAATTCCTTCTATCTGCTGAATAAGATCTAAACCCCCTCTCATTCTTAAGCAGAGTGGATGTCATCCCCAATACCTCAAGACTGAGGGATAAACAAAATGGGGAGGGCAACCATGGACCACTGTAGATTTATTGCTATTGTAGTTATTAGCATGTGTAACTGAAGAACTTGTAAAATTGATATAAAATAGTAGTTACCAAAGGTCATGAGAGGAGGAGTAGGGAAGAATAGATGGAACATGAAATTGCTTTAAAGCTGAAGCAGTTTTGTTAGTGTGGGTGCAGTGTCTCTAAAGGAGCTCCCAGATAGCCTTTTGACCTGCACCCCATGGAGCCCCTGCCGTGGCAGCCACCTGTTTGCCCTTTCCTTCCTGGTGGGAAAATGCTTAACCCTGGTAGGATGGCATGTGAGTTTGCCAGTCAGCCCCAGGATTGAGTGGGACAGGTTTTGGAATAAGGGCTAGGAAGAGACCTGGGTTAAGCATGCCTTTCATTAACTACTTAGAAAATGAAGTTTACCAGGACCTTTTAACATGTTCAGTATCCCTCTGCAGATGATCTAGAACAGAAATGTCTCATTATAATCACTAGGCATATAGGTTCTGTGCTTAATACTAATTAATGCAGCAACTGCTGCATACGTTTCTTTTTGAGTGGCCATTAATAGATCTAAGCTCCAGGTTTGCAATACCATCCATGTTCTCTCTCCATGGGAGGCCATAGTGCCAATTGTGTTTAAGTTCTACTTATATGTCTCTGGTAATCATTGCTCCACTTGGTATGCCCTTCATCCAGCCAGCATGTTGCAGCACCATTGACCCTAGAGAAGAGCTAGGAAGGCAGGCTCCAGTATTCCACCAGCCTGGTGCATGGTGCCCTTCAGCACCATGACACCGTGCCAGTCTGGAGGTGATATCATTGTACATCTCGCCATTTTGAGCCATCGTCAGCTGCAGCAAGAGTCTGAAACTCTCCCCCACTTTTCTCCATTAAGAAAATCTTTGATTAGTGTGGTACATTGGTTCCAATTGTTGAACACATATTGAAGCATTGATACTGAGCATGAACTATAGTTTACATTCTGCTCAACACAACTTTATAGGTTATGACAAAATGTGTAGAAGGCTGTATCTGTCATTGCAGTGTTATGCAGGACAATTCCAGTGTCCTGAAAATGCACCCATGTTGAACCTATTCTTCTCTTTTCCTCCCCCTCAGGACCTCTGGTGGCCACTGCCTTTACAATGGTCAAAGTAAATTTCCATTGCTAGAATAAAATAGCAATAAGTCTTTAATTGTCTAATACTAAGTCGACTTTAGTCCATTGTTCACTCCCCCATCTTGAGGATTTGGGGATGGTGATGCCCACTCTTGTTTCTAATTGAGAGGGGCTTAGTTCCCATTGGGCAGATGGATGGAACCATCTTGCTTGCAGCTGCACAAACTCTCTGTTCCTTGGGATGGGTGTTGTCCACCATCATCTCCTCGTTAGTTGTCCTGGGTGAGTCCAGTGAACCGGTGAGTAGGTGTTGCAACTCTGCTGACATTCAGGGCTCAGCCAGCATGTGAACAGACCAAAGATTTAAGTCTCTGGGACATGTATTTAAAAGTATAGTGCTAATTTTAGTTTTATACTTTCAAAGAAATGCTTTTAATTCTGAATTAGTGATATATTTTATTATGACACCCTTCTTTTGGCATGGTTGAAGGACTACACTTCTCTTATTCTATGTAATGTGATTTTTGTGGATGGCGTTTTGTTTTGTTTTGTTTTTTTTGGATGCTGAGAATGAATTTAGAGGACTTGGAATTTTTCTATTAGAAAAATTGGGGTAGAAGAAATAAGTATCCCTTGTCTACAATATTGATCCTTGATATGATCCAGTAAATCTTTCTACATGCACTTGTAAGTTTTGGTTATCCATTTATCTATCTATACCTACATAATTCTTTTTGGTGAAAATATTCTGTAGTTCTAATGAACTAAGAAGAGTCAAAACAGTGATTCAAAATCCAATGTTTCTTCTTACTCTATCACATTGTTTGTTTCTCAAAGTGATTAGAAAGTCACAGACTTTCAAAGTCATAAAAAGCCCCTTCCTATGACATAGATTCTTCCTGAATCATTGCTTTTTCTTGATTTCTGCAGCCCCATTGTTCAGATCCTCTTGGACCCTTATTTCTCCCTCCTTTACACTTCCTCCATATTCTCAGTTTAATATTAGTGGTCAAGGCTTTTTACTTTTGCTTTTTACCCTCTCCAGTCTTTTTCCCTTTGCAGATCCCTTATTTACCCACATTTACTTGTGCTTTTTATACAATTACCCGCAAATCTGTAACTTAAGCATTGGTTTTTCATCAATTTGTTTGAATCCAGCATCCACCTTTTTTCTTTGGTAGCTTTTACATGAATGTCCCCTCTTTGGGTCTGATGTAATGTGTCTAAAATGTAATTTCTTATCTTTCTGTGGATCCAGCTGCCCTTTTGGAACTGATCTTGACTCTCACCTGGGATTGGAAACTCATATGTCATCCTTCACCTTATCCCCACCTTAAAAAATGCAGCATTTACTTGAGTTCTGCAAATTCTGTCCTTTTTACAATTCTTAGTACCACTTCATTGCCCCGTGTATTAAGAGGTATTTATCTTTGCCTTCAAGATTTTTTTATTAGAGAGGTTGTAGATTTCCAGAAAGATGCATAAAGTGTTCCCATTTCCTGCCCCCATTTTAAACATTTTACATTAGTGTGGTACCTTTGTTACCATCAATGAGTAAATATTATTATCGTTGTACTATTTTTTATAACCTTATCTCAAATTCACAAAAATATAACAGAAAAATGCAGCTCAACAAGTTATGGATACATTCCTCCTAAAAACTTCCATCTCATCTTTATCTGGTCTAATTGCAAATTCTAACTCAGTTGTTCCTGTAGTGTTCATAAAGATACAGAGATTAGTTAAATGTCATAATTATGCAATATTAATGAAAAAGTAAGAGAAGAACTGCTTAGTCCTATTCATATTTCATAAAACCAAATTCCTATCTTTTTTTTTTTTTAGCCCTGAGCATTAATGTAGTATCAACCTTGCTTTTGGTACAAAATCATCACAATGGTGTTAATTATAGTTCCAAATAATTTGTATTTTTCCATTGTATCAGCACATTCTTAACATGTAGTAGAAGCCCATTGCTCTCTCTTACTAATCACAATCTCCTGCCAAAATCATTGATCTACATTCCCAGTATTCTTCAGCTGTCCTCTAACTAACCTTAATTTTCCTAGATACTGTTTTTGGCCACATTCTCATTCATAAATCTTCAGTGTTTGTTACATTCATTGTAATGTGTTGCCATCAAGTTCAAGCATTCCCATATATGCATTTTACCTGAATAAGTATTCTATATATACCCAGCATCATCTTCCCCTTTTCATCCACATTCCATCTCCCACCTAACTTCATTTCATAGTCCCATCTCCATAAGTCTATTCATTGTATTTTGATCATGTTAGTGAGGCCATAAAGCGTTTGCCCTGTTGTGTCTGGTGCCTTTCCTCAACCTAATATGCTCAGTGTTCCTCCACATTGTCTTTGCTTCCACAATTGATTTTTTCTTCTGAATAATATTCCACTGTATGAAAATACCAGATTTTGCTTATCAATTCATTGGTTTATGACTACTTAGGTTTTTCCATCTTTTAGCAATTGTGAGGAATATAATTGTCCTATTAATTATAGTCCTGTTTCCTTTAGGGTTCACTGTATTGTGTAGTCCTATTGTTTACTTTTAATTTTTATTCTATCAATGTATATACCACCCCAAATTTCCCCTTCTATCCACATTTAGATATATAATACAGTGGTGTTAATTATATTCCCAATGTCATGTTACCATCACCACTGTACATTACAAAAAGTAAGTGATCTTTTCACTTTCCAGTTTCTTCCAGTCTGTAATAGTTCTATTCAGTTTGGATAGAAAATGGTTCACTTCATAAATCAGTATGGAAGTAGGCAATAATGAAAGAATTGAGGTATCAAAAAGATTCAAGACTTGCAAAGCCAAGTGGCATAGCGATATTATATTTCAGAGAAGCTTTTAAGAGTCATGTAGGAATTACCATTCTCTGCCATGAGGGGTCAGTGCCATGTGCACCTCCCATACACCACCACCATGCTGAGTAAGAGGGAGACCGAGCCCAGAGTGATGACTTGGAGAAGAAAGGGTAGAAGACTTGCTTTCTTCATGCACAGCTTCACTCTCTACTTGTAAAGACAGGAAAAAGGAGGTCTTCCAGTGAGTTTTCTGGCTTGTGGAAGGGAGACAGCTACAATAGAAAACCTGGGCAAAACTGAAAGCAAGAAATGAAAGTAGGATGAAAGCAATCTTTCCCTCAGCATTATAGATGCCAATGTACCTTCTTATGCTTTAAGCAACAGAACATTTTCAGAGAAAACCACGCTATCACTTGAGTTGTGGATTCCTTTGAGTCAGATCGTGTAGAGTTATAGAAAAAGAATTGGATATTTCCAATGTAGATATTCTGAACTCTTTCAAAGCCAGATATCATTAAGGTTTTCAAACTAGAAATGTAGAAGGCACTGTGGCATTCTAGGTTATAATTTCTGATAAGGAACTAGGAAGAGCTAGAACCCACAGAAACCCAAAGTTCTGTGGGATCCTCCATAATGTTGTGGCAAGTGTAGAGGGTTTCTGAGACCAGAAAGTGAGGAGAAACCCCTGAGGATGACCACAGCCTGGACTGGCCCATTGCTTGGATGACCTCACAAGGAGCCATTGTGCGGGGCCTGCTGCCCCTATATAAGGCCCTGCAGCTGAGGCTCAGTGTCCGCTTACCCAGGAAGCTGTTTTTGGTGACCTGTGGACTAGGACTGCCCTTCGCTGGTTTAGTTATCATTTGTGGATTTGTTTATTTTGTTCCTTATTTTTTCTTTTTGTCTTAGTTCTTTTCTCCCGATTTTGTTTTCTTTATTATTTACTTTTTTAAAAAATTATTTTGCTTTTACCTTTTGCCTGTTTGTTGTTTTTTTAATCTTTTCCTTTTATTTTACTCCTGTTTATTTTTATTATCATATTTTTTTATTTTATTTTATTTTTTTTAGCATTTTATTTATTTATTTTTTTATTAGATCAGTTATTCAGGCTTTCCCATTGGAAAGTCTGCGTAGAGTCACCGGGTCTCCAGCCCAGCATAAACTCCAGTATGCTGCGGCCTCTCCCAGCCTTGAGGGCTAAGGAGGAGACCCACCTGAAGAATTATCAGTTCTTGCGATTACTAGGCAAAGGTGGCTTTTCCATGACTTTTCTAGCGCGGCATGTCCTCACCCGCCATGAGGTAGCCGTGAAAATCATACACAAGAAGGACAGCCCCAGCAGCCTCCGCATGCGCTCCAGAGAGGTGAGCATAATGAAGAGCCTGCACCATCCCAACATCGTCCGGCTCTTTGAAGTCATTGACAGCCCAGAGAAGCTCTACCTCGTAATGGAGTACGCCCATGGAGGTGATCTCCTGCACTACCTGATGGCCCATGGCCCTCTCTCGGAAGAGGAGGCCCGAGCAAAATTTCGCCAAGTCTTATCTGCTGTGCAGTACTGTCACCAGAAGTGTATCTCGCACAGAGACTTAAAAGCAGACAACCTCCTCTTGGATGCTGCTGGGAATGTGAAAGTTACTGATTTCGGATTAAGTAACACCTTTGACATCAGCCAGCAGCTGGAAACCCTGTGCGGCACTCCCTGTTATACTGCCCCCGAAATATTTAAGGGGCACACGTACAATGGGCCGGCCGTGGACGTCTGGAGCCTGGGGGTGATTCTCTACAACATGGTCAGCGGGAAGTTCCCTTTCTTTGCACAGAGCTCCAAGCTCCTGCAGGAGCGGGTGCTCAGCGGGGAGTTCCGCATCCCATACTACCTGTCTGTGGACTGCAGGAATCTCCTCCAAAAGTGCCTGACAGTGGATCCCTGTAGGAGGTCAAGCCTCCCAGACATAATGACTGACCCGTGGGTCAATACGGGCTATGAGCACGCACAACTGAGGCCGTATGTGGAGCCCCTCCCAGCTCACCAGGACCCCCACCGGATAGCAGCGATGGTAGCCATGGGCTACAAAGAGGAGGAGATACAGGCGTCCTTGCAAGATGACAGACATGATGAAGTCATGGCCATATATCTTTTGCTGGGCCACAGCAGATGGGAGCAGGGGACCTCCACCAGCGCCCCGCAGACCCAGCCCCCTGCCAGGCCAGGAGTGGAAGAAGCCCACCTCTGTGCCCTCCCACCACAGCCTGCCCCCTGCCCTGGTCCACCCTGCAGCTCTCCTCCCCTGCAGAGGACCATCCTCAGTCAGGCCGTCATGGACAAGGGCCGGGAGAGCCAGCGCATGCCAGAGCCAGGAGCCTCCAAGACATCGGCTTCCCCCACAGGGCCCCTGGCCCTGCCTCAGGTGCACCAGCAGCCCCGGATGGCCTGGGTGAGGCCCAGCCAGGCCGCCAGGCCCTGCCCCAAGGAGCATCGTCAGGAGGGTCCCCTGCTTGGCCCTGCGGTCACCGCCTCCTCCCATGTGAGAAGCAGTAGGGAAGGAGGCTCTGAAGGAAGCACTCACCTGTCCGCTGTTGGCACGGGTGAAGCCATCCCCAGGGGAACACCCCAAGTCAGGGGTGAGCAGAAGAACTTGCCCTGCAGGGGGAGGCCTGCCTCCCCTCCCGCCAACAGGCAGGGCCAGCCGAGCATGTGGAGGCGATTCTGGACTTTCCTGTGCCTAGGGTGCGCCTGCAAGGAGCTGCACCAGGGGAGGGACAACCAAGTGGGCCCTCAGGGGGCCCTGCCGCGGTCACGGGACCCCAAGTGGAGGATGAAGGTCATGAGCTCCCTGGAGCCGCACGAGATAATGGGGGAGATCTGCCGGGTGCTCGATGCACTTGGCTGCGAGTGGGACCTGATGGGGCCCCACGGGCTGCTGTGCGTGTGCGGCACGCCGGGCCAGGAGGACTTCCTCCAGTGGAGGGTGGAAGTGTGCAGGCTGCCACGGCGGGGGCTCCACGGGGTGCAGGTCAAAAGGGTGTCTGGGAGTTCCAGGGCCTTTAGAGACATTGAGGCCAGACTCACAAAGCTGCTTCAGGTGTAAAGCGCTCCCAGGCACCCTCTGGGAGAGCAGGCAAGGGGGGCAGGCCCTCGCTGCCCAGGCGACCACTGCCCACACCCCCAGGCAGAACCCCAGAGCTGCCTTGGGCCTGCTCCCCTCTCCTGTCCTTCTCCCAGGCTGGTGGTGAGGCCCAGGGGCTGCCCCTTGACGCCACATGTCCTGGGAGCTGGATAAAGCTCCTTAGTTACTGGTAATGTTCTGCATGCCGTGGAGGTGCTGGGGTCCTCCTCACTGGACCCCCACTGCGAGCTCGCCGTGGCCTCTGCACACCCCCATCCTGCCCTGTGTACACCCCCAGCCCCGTGTGACACACACCACAGCAGCATGTTTTGGCTGTTGAGGTCCCACTCGTGGCTGCTGGTGATTGTCTCCCGTATCTCCTCTGTGGGCTCCATGGGGCTCCTGGTCTCCGTCCTCCATGGTAAGTCTACTGAGTGGACCTTGGTTTCTCCCCTCGGTATTTGCTGAGGTTCAATGACCTCCTGGCAAACCCGACCTGCTTTTATCTTCATTTAACATTGAACAGGTTCCCTTTGGGTGTGTTCTGGCCTGGCTGTTGCTAGAACAAGAAGCTGGGGACCCAATGCAGGGAAAATTTCCCTAGGTGCCTTGCTGTGGGAGCTGCCCTCTGTGGACAGAGCTCTCTTGGACTTAGCTTGGGAAGATGTTTTGTTTTTGGACTCCATCCATGCTGCTGCTGTGGGGTGGTGAGGCCACCAGGCCGTGCTGCAGGGTTCCTGGTTCTTGGCCTCTCCATTGAGCATTTGTGGTGCCCAGTCCAGAGAGCCTGAGGGGCTGCAGCCAGCTGTGCTTGAGCTGTCTTTGATTCCTGGTCCTAGCGAATGAGTCTGGGAGATGGCAGTGAAATAGGAAGTCCATTGTGAACCTGAGAGTAAAAAGCACATGGAGATGCTCCCACCTCTGGTGAGGAGAAGCAGAGGCAGTGACCAAAATGGAAACCATGGGAAGAGTCCAGGCTGCTCTCCCTAGACTTACTGTGGAGGAAGAAGCTCATGCACCACACGGAGCCTGAAAGGACAGTGGGGGAGATGAGCAGGTGTGGACACAGCAGCTGTAGTTGGACCTGAACAACAGTTTCGGCTGCTGGGCATGAGCGCCACATGTGCTGGAGGGCTTAGGGCATGGAGGACGGAGGTCTGCAGTGCTGGGCGGGTCTCGGTGGGTCCACCTGCAGAGGAGATCCTCATCCACAAGGCCTTCCAAGCATCGGCTCCTAAGATCCAGGGGCTTCAGCTTCCGAAGGTGAAGGGAGCCATCTGGGGGCCCAGAGGAGCGGCCTGCAGAGCCTCGCTGCCAGGGGGCCACTCGCCCCACCCACGCTGCTGCAGAGAATGGCCTGTGTCCCCTGGGGCCCTGCACCCCTCTCCTGCCTTCCCCATCTTCCTCTTTGTAGGAGAGTAGAGTTCATTCTGGAGAAATAAAGAGAATTCAAATGAGAGCAGAGTCTGTTCATTCAAAGCTTGCCCAAGAAGAGGGTCGATACCATCTCTAGTTTGGGCAGAGACCCCCAGGTAGGCAGGAGCGTGGGAAGCATCACAGGGAACAGCGAGAAGACTCAGGGGGGCTCCCGATGCAGGCGGTGGGCGGTGAAGCTGGGGGCGGCCACCTGAGAGGCATCTTATGTGACTGTTTGGGGAACTCATTTGGCTTCCCCTGGTAGATCCTTCTTTGGGAGGATAGGTGACTTCCACAGGGTGAACACAGGGAGGCTGGGTGTCATTGGCAAAATTCCTTCCCTCCGGAGCCTGATGCTTACAGAGGTTTGGGGGTCTCGCAGTTCTTTCCCTGCCCAGAAATTCCCCCTCCCACCCTGTCCTCCACAGCGGTCCAAGGAAGTGGAGGAGGGGAAGATGCAGCACAGGGGGCTCCCTCTAAAGGACAGTAATATGCATAACAATAGAAAATAAAATTCCAAGTTCCCCTTCTTCTCCAGCTCCAAGCAGGAAGTGGACACTGCATCCCTGGGGCCCTGCCCTGGGGACGGGATTCCCTGGCAGCCCTTGCAAAGCCCACGTAGGCTTCTACCCGCCTCTCCCTCCTTCCCCTCAAGCCAACCATCCCATGGCCTGTCCCTCACGTCAGGACCCTGGGACCCATGCCTGGGCATCTGTGCACCTGGCCTGGTGCAGATCTGAGCAGGAGGGGCTGGCAGCTGCTCTAGGATGCAGAGGTGAGGGTAGGGGGTGCTGGTGACCCCCCTGCACCAAATGCTGTCCCGTTCCCCAGAGTCAGGCATGTTCTTCCCTAGCTGCTGTTGGGTCCTGTCCTCCAAAGAGCCTGTGCTCCCACCTCCCCCAGCCCTCCAGGTGGAAAGAGGGGCTGCCCCAGGCCTGGAGAGAGCAGGGGCTGCAGGCTGCTGGGCCCCCAGTCCCCAGGAGGCTGCCCCGGGGGTCCTCTCCCTGGTGAGGGGACACAGGCTTCTCCCTCCAGGAGAGCCTCTGCCCCACAGCACCCACCTGCTGCTGCTCTTCCCTCGGGGTGCCCTTGCTGTGATCCACGCAGCTCCTGCCACAGTGACTCCCCCCTCCCCACCTCCCTGGGCCATCCCTCTGCTTCCTGCCTTCCCTCATGGACAGTGAGGTCCTGCAGTGGCTGAAGGTTTACTTTTAGTTTTGAAGGTTTACTTTCCTTCTAGTGTATATGTGGGGCACAACCATGTTTGACAAAAACAAGATATACTTCTACCACATGTGGAAAAATCATTTTTTAAGTTTAGTGAAGGCTGGTTCTATTCATTCCTTGAAAGTACACTTGGTTTGGCAAAAATTCAATGTTACTTGCAAAAGAAAGATCTTAAAAGTTAAGCAAATTTAATTTTTATTTATGTTGGTAAAGATTTATTTCTCCCCACCCCCTCGTTGTTTGCACTTGCCCTATGCTGTTTTTAGGAGGCACCGGGAACTGAACCCAGGACCGCTGATATGGGAGGTAGATGCGTAATCACTTAAGCCCCTGCGTGCCCTGCCCTGTTGTGTGTCTCATTATGTTTTTTCTTCTTGGTCTCTTGTGTCGTCTTGTTGCGTCCGATCGCTGCCACTGCCCAACATACCAGCTCGCTGTCTTCTTTAGGATGCACTGGGAATCAAATCACAGACCTCCCATGAGGTAGGCAGGAGCTCAGTTGCCTGAGCCACATCTCTTCCCTTAACTAGATTTAAATATGAGGGCAAAGCAATAAGGAAAATTGTATATGGGATTACAAAATATTTTAGAAGCATAAAATTTAGGCTCCACTAGGAATCTGAGTCCAGTGCTCTTTCCTCAATACACAACACATACACAATATTATCCTCTAAGGGTTCTAGAACATTAGATTCAACAGGATATGAACATTAATGTAAGAATTTTATGAAACACTTCCCAATAATCACTGAGAAATGAGCATTGACATTTACCTGTTTTCTCACATAACTTAAATGATGATAAAGTGATTAATTTCAAGGACTGAGCCACAAGGATGAACAGAGAGACAAGGAAAACAGAATAATAAAATAGTGAAAGTGAAGTGTGGACTTAGGACTAGGAACTTGTTGGCAAAAGTAGAGAACCCTAACCTGAGGCAGCAGCGGCAGAAGGACAGGCCCGCTCACTTATGCTCTGATCCCTGCAGCGCTCAGCACCGCAGACATAAGGGACCCTGTGGTGGAACAGGCGGGGAGAAAGGCAGGTCAGGAGAGGGGGAGTCTGGACAGAATGGTCCGCAGCCCGTAGCTCCTGCCCACTGCAGAAGACTGGGGTTTACTTTCCAGAGGTGCAGATTCAGGGACGCCCTGGACTAAGGACCATCGCCCTGTGTGCAGTAAGATGCCACTTAAAACATGGGGCTGTGTGGAAGTCCACCTGTCAAACAGAGAGACTTCTAGTCCTGGACACTGCATTGTTTCCAAGAGCTGTTCATTAGAAATAATAGTGTGCTGAGCAAGCCCGTGAATGTAGGAGTTTTCTTTCTATTGGCTTATTTTCCCTACATATGCTCGCTCTAGTTTTTTGTAAACCTATTTAGTAAGAGCGTGATATCCAGATGTGACAGCTTGAATTTGGTGAATCCCCCCCAAAATTTACATTTTTTAATTCAAAAGGTGGTGAGACCTTTTGATTGCCTTTGACTTGGTTCTCACCCTGAATAGGTCACTTGATCAGTTCATTTTGATGGGACTCCATCAGTGAGGCATGACCCAGGTTTGGTTTCCCCCCTCTTCCTGGGCCTTACATAAATGGAGACACAGGGAGGAGACTTAGAGAAACAAAGTCACCATTTTGTCGCTGCCATGGGAGAGAGGCCTCGAGGATCACTAGCAGCTGCAGCTGAAGCCTGAAGCCCCCAAGAGGCTGGGCTCATGGAGCAGCTCAAGGCTGAAGAGATGAGCCACATGCCTGGTACCCGCAGCCAAGCTCTGGGAAACGGTGAGCCTTGAGCGAAGGCAGGGACCAGGCAGAGATCTGCTGCTGTCTTGTCCCTCCACGTGGCAGGGCGCCAGGGTCCCCAGGAGCTGAATTTGGTGAGAAAGCATCTCTGATGGTGCCTTGATTTGGCTATTTCACAACCACAGAACTGTAGGATTTTGCCCTAATAAATGGGTTGTAAAAGCCAACCCCTTTCTGGTACTTTGCATTGGAAGCTCTCTGTCAAACCAAAACACCACATTATTCTGTTTCATTTCTGTTTGAGTTACCTTTTCTCCTTTTTAAATGGAAACATGATTATGGAGTAGATTCAATATTGAAGGCTTAAGTTTTTAAAAATTAGAGTCAAGTCATTTTTCCTTAAGAATTCAATGTTGAATGTATTTAGGCTTTCTGCTTTGTCAAGTGTTGATGAGAGTGTTAACTCTGTGTTTCTGTGTGTGTGTGTATGTACATGTGTGTGCACAAGTGTGTACTTGCAGACTGAATACATTTTGCCGGCTGTGATAGCCATCCTTTATAAACCATAGGAAGGTGACTTTCCTGGAGCTCAGAAGGGAGTCATCTCTTTTCCACCTCCTTATCTGAAAAAGCCAGTGAATTATCTAAATAATCCAGAAAACCAGGTCCTTTTTGAAAGATGGGCATTTGAGTATAGTCTGGGAGATCATATATTTGTCTTGAACTAACAAATACATGCGGCGAAATACATAAAACTTTTTGGCACTTCCTGAGAACTAAGATTTCCCAAACAAAGCCGGTATTGTAATTTTTATGGAGGTGTATTTTTGCTTTGATTTATTGTTGATCAAACAGAAGAAAGAATGGTGGAAAGCAGAGTCCTTCTGCCTCTTGGCTCCAACAAGGGCATTACTTGAGACTGTTCTATGTACAAGTCTAAGAATAAAATGGTACTCTGGATAGACGCTCATGGAATCTGCTTTAGGTTTGCATTAAATTGGTAGTTTGGTAATGAAAGGAATGATTGTCTTGTGATTGTACCTTTTGTCTATCTGTTCTTTAGAAATTATCTTTTAGAACAACCGTGTTCTGCAAAGGCTTAAACTTTCCTCCATGATGAAAGGAGATAAGGTATGTAGGACATCATGAGGGTGATAAATGACAGTGAAGGAGGGACAGGAATCGTGGGGTCCAGCACAGGCAGGCAAGGATGACAGAGCAGGGGGGAGGGGGGCCCTTCCTGAGAGGTCCATGTCTCCAAGGGTTGGAGGTGGGTCAGAGATGCAGGGGCACCTGGAGGGGAGGGGTGCGGGGGGGCGGGGAAGGGTGAGCCTGCGGGAAGGTAAGGGTGCTGGGAGAGCAGCTGCCCTGGAGCACAGGGTGCCTAAGGGAGGAGCCTCTGCTCTGCAGTGGGAGGAGCCCTGGCTGCCATCAGGTGCCTGGGAGCACCTGGGCTGGTCCCCAAGGCCTCTGCTCCCTGATGTGGTCACCGTCCTGGGCCCCCCCAGCCCCTGGCAGCACCGCAGCCATTTTCAGGCTGCAGAGGATGCCGTCCTGGGCTCCTTGTACTGCACAGAGGCCGGTCCTCGTGGCCCGGGTGGTCGTGCAGCCCCGCAGAGCCACTCGGCTCCTTCAGGAGGACCCCTGCTTGGCCTCACCCAGCAGCGCCCCCTCAGGGCCTGGAGACCTTTGTCTTTGGGCTCTGCTGCGCCCTCTGGTGGCACCAGGTGGAGGCCCCCTCATGCCCTTCACCTTCTCCAAGGGAAGCTGGCAGAGTCCCCTGGGCTCCCAGGGCCCCCCAGCTCCTGGGCCCCGCAGGTGAGAAGGAAGGTGCCTTGGGAGCAGGAGGCTCCAGGCCCCAGTCCTGGGCCTATGAGGAGCGGGAGAACACCATGGAGGGTTGGGGTGAGGACACACAGGCCCCCCTACAAAGTGAAGCTGGTTCCACAGATCTGGTATCCAGGAAATGGAGGTGTTTTCCTCGGGTGGAGGCAACTCCACAGATGAAAGCAACCAACTACATGTAATTGACTGGAAATGAGTTGTAGTAAGTCCTGCGGCCAGGATACAGCATCTGCGGCTTTCTTAACAGAGAAAATATGACACCATTTTATTGCAAACTGGCCAAAAGTTAAGGTACCCAAACTACGATTTTCTTTGAGGCTACAATTTTGTGGCAGCTCTGAGTACTTTTCCAGAACACGCTGACCCTGGTTTCCATATCACATGCAAGGATCCAGGGCACGACATTTAACAGCTGGCTTTCTACTTTCAGCTAGCATCCTAAACCCAGGAAAGTGTGGATTTACACATACCACTGTAGTAATGCAAAGCTCATTAGAGCTTATTAGCAAGTTTCTTTTATGAATAAACATCAAAGTCAGAATTTGATGGCTGCTATAGAATATTCAGGAATATATCCTAATACTTTAAATTAGTTACAAATGCCCAAGAAGTCAGAGAAATAAGACCAAAGAACTTGTTAAAGGAGACTTTCTTAGTTTGTGATCCTTTCAGGGTCGAAATGTGAATTGGTGGTGCAGACATTACATAGTTAAAAAGGCCTACCTCTCCTCAGTGAGTTTTGAAGTTTTCTGGGACATCCTCCTGTGCAAATAAAGTTGCTTTATTCATGCTGGGAATCCAGGATGACTCCCTTGAGGAAGCAACATATGATTTACTTTCTCATTATCACAAGTGTGATTGAAGAATTCAGATTAAATAAATGCTTAGGGAAACATCTAAATTAAAGCTATTAAACCTTGAATAATAAACATGGTAACCTAAATTTATATTCTCTTCTTTTCTTGGTCCTCCACTTGCTCAATTCATTTGAAACTCTTGGCTTCATTTATGTTAATATTTGCATCCACAATTCCTATATGAACCTGTGTATAGAGCAAAAGACTTCATAAACTCATTTCAGTCATTACATCTGACAATTAATAAAAGCCTCCCAATTATAATAGATTTGAAAATTGTGTTAAAATGCATTGAAGTTATTTTGTATGCCTTCTTTTTCTACTTCCTTCAATAAACAAAGCAAAGCATTTCTATTGCCTGTCTTTCCAGATAGACTGTGAGCCTCCCACTGACAGAGGCCAGATCTCCAGAACCTTGCAGGGTGTGAGACGTATACTAAGTGCTAAATAAATGTTGAACAGGTCCAATTTTGAATAATCCGTTGTAATGAGGTGGAAGCAGTTGGTGACTGACCCTTGTTTTTTTTGGTAAGCAACATTTTAAGCATTATTAGTAGTTAAAAGTGGGAGTCTTTGAAATGACAAAGCCTGGTTTTGAATCCCAGTTTCTTCATGTAATACCTGTGCATCCTTCAGAAATCACTACATTTCTCTAAATTCCATTTTCCTTGTCTATAGAATAAACTGAGATTACCTATGTCTAACATATAGGGACCATTCTGGAAATGGTGGCTAATATTATTACAAGAGACTATATCAATGTTTTCTTTGTTTTTTAATCTGTTTGGGTTCTATCTGTGAAGTTTAATGTAAATAACTATACTGGTATACAATACTGCTAAGCATGAAGAAGATAGATAATTGGCCCTTCCCACAAATACCCCAAGTCAGAAAGTAAAGAAGTTTTAACTAGTAACCTATTTGTTGAAACTAAACTTTGTAAGTTACTACTAATCATTGAGAATTAATTGGATAATTATGGCCTTATCAGTTCAGAAACTATATTTCCTTCCTTTTCAGTCAGTTTTTTAAATAAACGAAATAGTCTTTATGAATGGTTTTTTTGTGGATTTTTAAATTGAAATACTAAGTTGCTAGTGTATCTTTTACATAGATTGAGATATTCAGTGTATGAGGTTTACTTGAATTGGTGTGTGTGAACCCATTACATTTGGGGATTGAACGAATAGGAGATCTAGTCTATACTTCTAATGTTTCAGCTTCTGTAAATGAATTAGTCATTTTAAATACTTCTCAGTTATTCTCTTTTCCTATATAGTGAAAGATATAGTTGTTAGGCCTCAGAGCAGGGCCTCTGTGGATAAGCAGAGATGGCATGAAGAAAACTTTCACATGAGAGCTAGGCAAACCTACTTTGATTATGTCTGCAGAGGTAAGGAGCCAAGGTCAGTCCAAAGTGACTCAGACCCAACTCCCCATGCTGCAGTTTCTCTCTTGCTTAAATGCCTAAGTTACTACTTAACATTTGCTTTGATTATGCATTAGTTTTTCTGCTTATGAATGAACACACATAGCTGGTTATATAATTGCATGATTAGTATGTTCAGGAAATCATGCTTCCACATACATTGGGTGATCAAGAAAGGGGCAGATAACCCCACCCCTGGGTGGGAAATTTGCTATGCTAATTAGCAAGTTGAAGTGAGGACAGCCAGGGGCTTCTGTGCAGGCCCAGCCAACTGGTAAAAGCTGGTTTTCCTACTTCATTGCTTCAGCAGGATATTCTTGACCACCAAAAGTGGAATTTGGTAGAAAGAGAGGGTTACATCTCATTACCTTCTGATTTACATATAATTCTTTCCTTTGTATCCTGGCTGTTAGGAAATAAAAAGCATAACCTTGCAGAAAATTATCTAACAAGCCACTCCTGTGCCCTGCTTCTCTAAATCAGCCCATGAGAACATGGCCTTGCAGGAGATTATCAAATGAACCACTCCTGCCTGCCCCCCCACTTCTGTGATCTAACAAACCAGTCCTGCCCCCGCTTCTGTAAATCAGCCCACAAAAGCATGACCTTGCACCTACCTTCTGCTTCTGTAACCCCACTTGCAAAATTACCCTAGCAATACATTAGTCAATGAGCGAGAGCCATGCTAGTCCCACATAAAATCTTATATAAACCTATGAAAACTGAAAGACAGGGCTCAGAATTTGGAGAGTGACTCTCCTCTGGGCCTGTGTGTTATAAGTCTGTTCCTCTGCTCATCTGAGGACCACTTGGGTTTTTCTGCCACTCAGAACTCCTGGCTTTGCTGCAACATTTGGTTCCCTGACTGGGAAACCCAACCACGCTGGCCCTTTGAGCCTCTGGTTTGGGACTGGCAAGCATGGGTGGTGGAGATCTCCACATGAAGGAGGCAGCCCCACCTGTCCCCTTGATGGGGCCTCCTTCGGGGAAAGGATCCCTGTGGAACATGCCCTCTGACCCAGCCTGACTCAGTGGAGGGGTGGGTTGAACAGCATAAGAAGATGCTGGAAAGGTAAGGCCCCAGGGCTCTGAGTCCCAGTCAGGCCCATCTCCAGACAGAAGTGGAGACTGATCACCTCCCAAAATCTTGAGATTCAAGATTCCAGGATAGGGCAGTTCCTTGGGCAGGACTGTGGAATCTCTGAGTGATTGAGTGAATGACTGGGGACTGCAGAGGCCTCTGCTGATCCAGTCTGTGGCCCCATGGCCTGTACTATGGGGCCCGAGTAGGTCCCAACCTGCACTTAGCGGCTACGTCATCCGGCATAGTGGATAATCCAGACTCTACATGATGCCTTAGCTAAGGCGAGACGAAGTTCTCCTGAGAAACATGGACAAGTGGGCATCTGAGTGGCCTTGTGAGGGGCCCCCCTCATTTGTTTGACCTGTGACACCAGCTCAGGGATGGGATCATCACAATCCAAACTCACCATCTTAGATGCTATATTAAAAATTTTCAAAAAGGGCTTTTCCAGGGATTATGGTATGTCCCCCAGAACTCTCCGGACTCTGCGCAAAGTCAAGTGGCCTAAGTTTAGTGTTAATTAGCCCTCAGGGAACCCTAGAGGAGGCCAAGGTTCATGCAGTTTGGCAGACAGTCACTGAAGCCCCAGCCACCCCGCTCAGTTCCCCTACTTCAATTCCTGGTTAGAAATTGCCCAAACCCTGCCCTCTGAGGTTCGATTCTGTGCTGGAAGGAAGGGTCAGAGCAGGGTCCTAGTAACACAAACAACCAGACTTTGAAAACCTGTTATTCTACAAAAATCTCCAGAAGGAAACCCACTCTTCCTGCTGTATAGTACAGCCATTCCAGAACATTTCCCTGCCCTGGAGCCTCCGCAGGCAGATCTCCCAGAGAGGACTCCACCTTCAGGCCCCAAGGCCCGTCAGCCCTGAGGGGGCTCCTGAGGTCCCTTTGGTGAGGAGACTTCAGTCAGTGCAGCCTGCACTTCAGAAGCCCCTCCATGAAACACAGGGTCCACCCAGATCAGTGCAGATGGGACTGAGCAACCCAGGAGGCCAATCCTGTTTCATCAGCCCTTCACACCTGCAGATCTCTTAAACTGGAAGCACCCACCCCTTCACATTCAGAAAAGCCTCAGGCTCTTATACACCTCCTGGAGTCCGTTTTCCACACCCACCGCCCCACTTGGGGTGATTGCCTCCAGCTCCTCCTAACCTGTTCAATATGGAGCAGAGACGCCAAATCCTCATGGAAGCCAGAAACTGGTTGTGAGAACAGGCCCCCACAACTGTCTTGAAACCAGAGGAATGAGCCCCAGAAGCAGCACCAAAAGCTCAGCCAGCCTGAAACTTTAACACAAATCAGGGACAGGCTGCCCTTCAGTGGTATCAAAAAGCCCTCCTCAGAGGGGTATGAGAAAGAGCAAGGCAGGCCAAAAACACAGCCTACAAGGCCTCCACCACTCAACAGGCTGAATAACCTCTGGGGGATTTTTATGAGCAACTCTGCAAAGCCTTCCGGATCTACACTCCCTTCAACCCAGAAGACCCGGAAAGCCAGAGAATGGCCAGTGCAGCTCTCGTCACCCAGGAGGCATCAGACATCAAATGCAAACTTTGAAATCTAAATGGGTTCACAGAAATAAACATCTCCCAGCTCCTCAAAGTCTCAAATGGTATTCATCAGTCAGGACAAAATTGCTGAAAGGGAAGCAAAAAAGCGAATAAAACAGTAGGTCTCCCTGTTAACTGCAGCCTTAAAAAATCCAGACCCAACCAATCGCAAAAGGCCACCCTGAAAAGGGAGGAATACTTCACCCTGAAACACTCCGCTGCTGCCAGTACCTCTTAATGGGACAGTTATGGCCTGGGGCCACCTGATTTTCTTGTCTGAACTTAAAAAATCCTTTTTTTCTGCCTGTGGGTGGCTCCCCAGAACCAATCCCTATTTGCTCTTGAATGGGAGAATCCCAAAACTCAACAAAAAGTTCAGTTAACTTGGACTCAACTCCCACAGGGCTTCTAAAACTCCCCCTCTCCTTTTCCTGAATCCTGCCACTTTCCTGCCAACCAAAAGAAAAACTCCTGAGCAGGACTGTGCAGAAGTAACAAAAAAAAAGTGTATGCCAGCTGCCCCGACCTCCAGGACAGGCCACTTTCTTGCCCAGATCAAACCCTATTCACAGACAGCAGCAGTTTTCTCAGAGATGGAAATAGGCTCGGATTTGCCAGCAACAAGTTTGGTACCTAAAGTGCGTCATCTCAAAAAAGCACCAGACGGAAACTGGCTACCTCCAGATGGCTGATTCTTCATCCCAAAGGGGACCACCCACATCCTTGTTCAACAAGACCGCCAGCTCACCCACCTGCAAAAAGCTGCTTTAAGAGCCCTGCTCAGAAAATATTACTACAGTGCCGGATGGCCTCGCCCTGCACCACCGTTAGTGGCCAATGCCAAACCTGCCTAAGAACAACCCCTCCTGAGGTCCCCAGGCCCCATGGGCATCCAGCACACAGGAACTGCCCCTTTTAAAAACTTAGCAATGGACTTCACAGAAACAAAACCAAGTCGAGGGTATAGGTACTCATTAGTAATAATGTGCACCTTCTTGGGCTGGGTCAAGGCCTTTCCCACCACACTAAAAAAGCAAGAAAGTAGCTAAAGCTTTGCTCTGAAAAATAGTTTCATGGCCCAGAATACCCTTATCCATAAGCAGCAACAATGGCCTGGCTTTCATAGCAGCCATCACCCAAGAGCTAGCAAAATGTTACAAATTAAGTGAAAACTCCATACAGCATATAAGCCCCAGAGCTCAGGGAAAGTAAAACCCTAACTCTCAAAACCACCCTAGCCAAGTTTAGTTTTAAAAAAAAAAGCCTCCCCTGAGTAAATCTGCTCCCATTAGCACTCCTTAGAGTCAGAGGCTTCCCCAGGTCCTGGGGTTATTCACCTTTTGAAATTGTTTAAAGGACCACATCCAATTACTCAAACCTTCAAGGGAAATCTTGGACTCCTAGGAAAAACCAGCCAGGATTCTACCCTCCAGCAGTTAGGAAAAATCCTAGCCCAAATACACAAACCATCCTGTCTCAGTATCCGATCCCATTAAGCCACCCAGTACACTCACACTTTTTTGGAAACCTAGTTTGGTTTAAAAAAAAAAAAACAACTAGAAAAAGGAGACTTTCTAGCCCACCTGTTGCTTCTTAAAAAGAGATGGCACTTCAAGAGATGGAGGTTGTTTATTTCTGGTGGCATGGGGCTGAAAATTAATCATAAAAACATTTATATACACATTGGATATTCCAGATTTTGTGTGTGTGTGTGTTTTGTGTGGGTTTTGAAAAAATTATTAAGTATTTAGAATTACTTTGTCAGGCATTATTCTTTTGATTTTATTTTTGTTAAGCACTGATTGTTGTATTACATTTCAAAGATTTAGATTTTATACAACCTTAACATTCAAACATGTAGTGAAATACTGAGGTCCTGTTTTGCCTTTATCTTGGTTTCTTCTCTCAAGGATTTCTGATCATTAGTTTGATAGCATTTCCAATAGTCATGTATAACATGAATGCATTTCTACCCTTTAAAATGGCTTTGTGATTTTTATATCACTTTCTGAGATTTGTGGTTTTATAGCTCTTTGTAAAAAATCTCACTGGTTAATATTCAGATTCTAAATATTAGAAAATTTCAAAAATAAAAATGCATCACAAATTATTTATGAATTCTTTTATTTGAAGTGAAAGCTTTAGGGTAAATCAGAGTTGATCCTATTAAAACCAAATTCCCTTATGCATATTCCACAATGTAGTACTCTCAACAACTTAACTTGCTTCTGTAAATAAAATTCTAGAATAAAATTTAGCATGTGATACCTATGAAAAGGATGGCTTTCTCAGAAATTTCTGTTAGGTAGCAAATAACTTAGATTTAGATATAGCAAATGGAAAATTATATTTTGGCATGTGGTAGGAAAATACTGTGTAGTTTGAAATTTTATCATAAACTTTCCATCATTTAATCCTAAAGAGATAATAACTTTTGAAACTAAAGATGACCCAAAGTGGTAGAATTTATTACAAATAAATGCTTAATAAAATTGCTTACGTCTTTCCACGTCATACCCTTTAGATTATGCAAAGATATTAGCAAGAGAAGTATTGTAAACCTTTATCCCATGGAATCAGCAGAAGCCTTAGAATTACAAGATTCTGCACTGAAGGATGTTTACCTTTTAATAACAAAAACAGACTCCTCCTTTTTATATTGAAGCATTTGTGCTTTAAATTCCCCTGCTATCTTTTTTCATCCCTTGTTCCTACAGTGGTCACATTCAGCTGGAGACGTCGCCAGGGTGTGAGGTAAGGGTGCTCTCAGACTAGCCAGGGCCTGCCACGGAATTCTGGCTGCCACGTTCCCTGAAGATTCATGGGTGGTGGTGGTGGGTCATATGGAATGGCCTGTCCTTCTGGTGTCATTTTTCTGTAAGGCTAAAACTTCTCTGAAAATAAAGTTTATTATTACTTAAAAAAAGAAAAGAAAAGAATATATCAAAGAGAAACTACCAGAACTATCTGAGAACAGGGAAAGGGGGGCTTGGGAAAGTTACATGAAGTAAAATTTGAGTGGCTGTGGAGAAGGCAGTTTTGACATGAAGGTAGGGATGAACTTAGAGGGGCTTAAAAAGATGAACTTACCCTGGTCATAGGGAGGGAGGTTTGAGTGAGGAACACTCTTTAAGTCCCTTCTTGTCGAATGGGCTTAGAGTGGCCAATGTCGAGGTAGGATTTGTGCATAAGCCAAATTATATACCCTGAGGTGTCAGTCTGTGTGCAGTCTCACACTGGTAAGTCTCTGTGCTAAAGAAATAGGAGAAAAGGGGGCAATAAAGGTCAGAGCCTTGTCCCCTGAGAGTATGGGTTAGTTGTCGAGCAGAGTGACTTGCAATTGCTTTGGGTATCAGTCATTCCCAGCTCAAGGGTTTACCATGGGCCAGTTAATTGCCCTCATTTTCTGTTAATTGGGGTGAGAATAATAGCTGTTATAAAAATGGAAGGAGATGATGCAGGAAGCGCCTTGTCACACAGGCCACGCCATAAATGGTAGCTGTTATTGTTCTCCTGGTCTGTTATTGCTAGGAGGTGGTCTTAGACAGAATCTGGGCACCCCACCTTTTGGTGGACACGTTGCTGCATCACCCATCATGGAACAGCAGAAAGCCTTTCGTGTGCAGGCTGCCCTGCGCCCACTTCATCAAGCTCTCCATTCCAGACACTGCTGCTGCTGATTCTGCACGGGCACATTTTATTTTTTAAGGACTTTATTTGGAAATCATTCTAAACTTATAAAAGATTGTCGTCCCACCCCCCCCCAAAAAAAAGCCATTTCAAGGAACATTCATATATTCTTTTTTTCTATTTTTTTAAAAGAGACTTAGATTATGCAACTGTCACATAAAAATGTACAGGATTCCCATATGCCCCACTCCCCACTATCCACTTATTCTTTTACCCACATTTGCCTATTATTAAGACGCACTCCATTTCTACTGCCATTTACTCCATCTCTACTTCCCCCTTCCCTCTCTTTTCTTCCCCTCCCTCCAAAGCCCACAACACATATACACAGAGTTCTTTTTCTAAACCATTAGAGGGTATGCTTCTTATACCATGGCCTTTACTCCTCACCATTTCAGTGTGGGTTTTTTACTAACAGGCATTTTATCTTAGAGAGCTACCTTTCAATATTACCTTCATACATCTACATTGATAAAATACTTTCATCTAATCTTCCTTCCATGAGGAAGGAAGGTCCTTCATAGCCTTGCCCCCTCCAGTGCTGGATCTAGTCTAGGCATTGGTGTTGCATTTATTGGGGGTGTAGCGACAGCCTCCTTTGATCTGGAACATTCTACAAACTTTAACTTTTGTGACCTTGAAATTTTGAAGCACACAGTCCCTGCTCTCCCCCACCCCCTTTCAATTAGAATGTTCCCTCATTTTACGTTCATCTGAGGTTTCCTGATGATTCATAATTATATTGGTGTTCTGCACTCTTGGTTGGAAAACTGCCCCGGCATGCCCCAGCTGGAGGCCTGCCACACCCATCTACCCCTCCCTAGTAATTCCTTCACCTGGCCAAAGTGTGGCCCAATTTCCCCACTGGGTAATTACTGCTTTTTTAATCCTCCCTTGCAACTCATAAGTCTATGGGGGGATGTTTCCAGACCAAGGTAGTGTCCTGCTACAGGCACACTTTTGACCTCACCAGACAGATGCCCACCAATGAGCGTGGCATCAGGAGTCCCAGTGCGGCGGCTTGCTCGGTCGGTAGAGGTGGGGTCTGGCTGTGGACGAGGGGTCAGTCCAGCTCTGGACGAGGGGTCAGTCCCGCTTGCGACGAGGGGTCGGTCCCACTTGGGACGTGGGGTCGGTCTGGCAGCAGACCAGGGATCGGTCTCACAAGGGGTTGCGCGGTTCGGCTGACGGGGTCGCCCGGCGAAGCCGGCAATGAAGGGGTCGCCCGGAGAAGCAGGCGACGAAGGGGTCGCCCGGAGAAGCAGGCGACGAAGGGGTCGCCCGGAGAAGCAGGCGACGAACTGGGGACAAGGGAGGCCAGGCCCTTGTCGGGGGCTCTCAGGACTGGAGGGCGCACGGCAGAAGAACTACCGCGGAGACAAGGTAAACACACAAGTCCACTTTATTGAGGGAGAGGCAACAGTTTTATAGGGGCTGGGGAAGGCTGATTGGTCAAAGCCACGCCCTGTTCTGATTGGTTGCCGGTGAAAGGTCAGTGGGCGGTACTGGATGGGGGAGGGGTGGTGGTTAGGGATTGGCTGTCGCTATTGCTGGGGGAAGGGGCAGGGTTTAGGGATTGGTGGCTGCTGTTGCTGGGGTGGAGGGCAGACTTGAGTTTCCCGCCCATGCCTGGCTGTTGCTGCTGTCGGGGGAGGGGAAAAGGGCAGACTGGAATTTTCCACCCTGCGCCTGCGCAGGGAGAAAGAAGAAGGGTGCTGCCCCACAAGGCATCGTGTGGTGCCATCTGGGAGAAGGGGCGGCCGCGGAAGCATGGCTGCCGAGAAGGGGAGACCCGAGAGCACTCTGCGCCCATGCCGAGCTTCCTTCAGGGGTGGCGGTGAGTCTGACTAGCCACCCTATTATGGGGGCAGCGGCTTGGCCTGCCGCGACTGCTCCCCCGCCAGGCCAGCAAACCACACTTCAGCCCGAGGGGTGACCGCATCCCAGCAGGGCTCAGAGCCTCTAGGGGAAACAGTGTGTCCGCTCCATCTCAGTGTACAATTGGAGGATCATCCAGGATCTCCAGTGTCTTCCGCTGAAATGCAGGTTTTCCTGATGGTGAAACCTCCAACATATTGAGGGCTTACTGCAACCGGACGGTGTGAGGTGTTTGACATGTGTCATTGTTACTCCTTTCATTCCGCACATACTTACTGAGTACATACCACGGCACCCAAAGAACTAGAAGTGAACTAAGCCAAGGCCCTACCCTCAGGAGTTCAGGATCCAGACAAGGTATTAGGGAAAGGTGGGCATTATGAGGCACAATCTACAGGTGCAGGACCTGGAGCTGCCAGGAGGGCACGTGCTGGCCCGGATGACTTAGGCGGTAAATGGCTGGGCCTTGCTTTTCCACTCTATCATATTGCCTCTGTATGATGTGGACTAGTGGTGATGTACAAAGCCTTGTCATATTTAGAAACCTAGTGGGACCCGAATAGAACAATCCTTTTCTGAACAACTAGTCTCAGCAGGGGTAGAGAGCATGTGTGTCCATGATGATGCATTTTGCCTCCCACCAGGAATGCAGATGGGGAATGGAAGGAACAGGGGTAGGTATATCCTGGACTAGGTACTGACTGACCCCAGGTCAAGTTTTGCCTTGGTCTAGTCTTCATCCCATCCTTTAATCCAAGTAGCTCTATACTTGAGTGCTTTTTGTTGATGCCATGGAGCACTAGTCAGTTCCAATAGTTATTAAGAACTTCTACTAAGGTTGGACATCTCAGTGGTTAGGAAAGAATATTTCAGTGTCACATTCTCTTAATATTTGTCCAAGATTGTTTTAATGTTGAACTTCCTCTCATTTTCCTATCAGCAAAGGTGAGCTGTTTCTCTGCAGTCAGTTCTAGATTTTCCCAGGGGATTTTTATTCTCTTTATTGATGTCCTCTTTATTTTTCCTGTTCTTTGCTTTTCTCCCATTGTTTGACAGAATCACAGACACTTAGGGCTTCCCCTCTGAGCAGGGTCATGCACACAGCCAGCAGTCCCTGAGGGCTTATGGAAGGGAGAGAAAGAGAGGGGATCCAATGATAAGAAATGGACTTTGGGAAGGAGAATTTCAGTGTCCTGCCCATTCAGTGGAGAGAGCACTGGGTTTTCACTGATTGCTGAAGGTACTCCATCATTTAGGCACAATTTATATTCTATTCTTGTAATGTAGTTCCTTATGCTTATCTAAATTGAAATGCATCTGGAATGTTTCCACTTGCCGATAAAGCTTCATGGGATTTTCCCAAAGTTTGACTGTTTGCCATCATTTTATTATGTGGAGAATCCTAGTGTCATCCCAAAGAAGGATATTTCAGTGCCAAGTAATGTATCAATCCTTCAGTCAGTTTGGTCACCACCCCCTCCCCACTTTGTTTAAGCACCTGCTTGAAATGTCCTTGAACTTTCCCTCTCATAGAGTCTCAAAAAGAGATATACCTGTGTACCTGACTTCAGGAGATTGGGGGAAACACAAACCCTCTGGGAAAATACCTTGAGTCCATCTCAAGTATAATGTTTTGTGTTATGTTAATTAATTCAAGGTGTTTTTTCCCATCCTTTTTGGTTGGATGAGGAGTCCTCCTACTAGAGTAAGAAATTCTTACTCCTTGTCTTCCTTCTAGGGCAAGTCACCATCTTTGACTAGATGTGTGTTCACGATTTTAAAAAGGGAGGTTGGATTAGCTGGCTCTGGTGGGAAAAGGAAGTCACAAAGAGCAGGAAAAAGAAAAGGAAGTTGTGCCTTGGTAAGGGTGGCAATAATGATTATGCAGAACTTAAATATGTTTCTCATTTATGATCTGGTTATTTTCACATTCTCTCTTTCATCCCATTTGGGAAGAGAGCAAACCTTCCAGGATACTCTTAAGTCAACTAACCAGTATCTCTTGGTAACCTAGAGTGGCTTCAGCCTTGTTTTGGTGTAGAGGACTGGAATTTGAAGGCAATAGAGTTGTCATCCTGAGTCTGTCTTAGGCACTTAGGTGGCTGAGGATGGGAAAAGGAGTTTATGGAGAGAGGAGGCTGGTGGGGTGGGCTTGGATTGGTAACTGGAGGCTGTGTTGAGCACGTGTGCAGGAAGCTGCACCATGTGTAATGGTGTGGGGCCCAGTTAGATACAGGGAGGCCAAGAGCATGAGGCCGTTTGCCATTGGCAGTGCTTTCTCTGGCTTTATACTCACATTTGATGACTTTCCACAGCAAGTTTTGGTAGCCTTGGCATCCATTCAGGGAGAACTGCAAATGACCTTTCTGTATATAAATAATAGAGAATGAGCTGAAGGGTTAGGGGGAATGAAGGAAATAGGAGGGGAAGGCGTTGCTTATCGTGAGAACCAACCCAGAAGTCAAGTTCCTTGTTGGGAGTTCTAACAAAGCCACTTAACTGAATAGGGAAATTAATGACATTTTCCACCCTAAACATATGTTCTTGTTTTGACATAAACCCAAAGCTAGAATGTAATATATAAAATATTTTATTTATTTCTCTCTCCTCCCCCCCCCCCCCGTTTTCTGCTCTTTGTGTCCATTTGCTGTGTGTTCTTCTGCATGCACTTGCATTATTAGGGAGCACTGGGAAGCTGCATCTCTTTTTTGTTGTGTCATCTTGCTGCATCAGCTCTCCATGTGTGTGGCACCACTCCTGGGTGGGCTGCACTTTTTTCATGTGGGGTGGCTCTCCTTGTGGGGTGCACACCTTGCATGTGGGGCACCCCTACACAGAGGTGCCCCTGTGTGGCACAGCACTTCTTGTGTGTGGCAGCACTGCGCATGGGCCAGCTCATCACACAGGTCAGGGGGCCCTGGGGATTGAACCCTGGACTCTCCAGTGGATGCTCTATCCGTTGACCCGTGCCCACTTCCCTATTTTTAAGATTTTTAAGAATAGCATTCCTCAACAGTGAATTCAAGATAAGAATAGAGATTGGCATGAACTTGGTGGCATGTATGAAGAAGTTTATATTAGCAATTACCAGCATTTTCATTAGAGTGGCTCTACAGGGTTCTTGATTATCATAAAAAATAAAAAATAAAAAAGGAGGTAGAGCATAGCAGTGTAGCTCAGTGGCTGAGTGCCTGCTTTTCATGAACGAGGTACCAGGTTCAGTCCCTGATATCTCCTAAAAAATAAAATTAAGAAAAGAAGACAGAACATCATGAAATAAGCTAGCGTTGTGCCCTGCAGGGCCCCTCATCTCCGTGCATCTCTCTCCCCTGATTTTCCTGGTATGCTACGGGCTCGGGTGCCCCTTGAATAAGAATGGCTCCAGGCCCCAATCTCTACCCCCCAAATTCAAATATGTATATCCAAAGGACTGCTGACCTTTTTCATCTCCAGGCCTCATACATTTCTCATTCTCTACATGGCTAAAGAGAAGCTATCAAGTTCCTTAGTTAAAAAACAAACAAACAGGTGTTGTGGTCATATATGTACAGCATAACATTTCCCATTTAGCCCCTTTCACGCATACAGTTCATTGGCCTTAATCCCACTCACAGTGTGGTGCTCTCAACCCCATCAACACCATCCATTCCCAAAATGTTTTCCTCAACCACCCAGAAACTTTGTACTCATCCCCACCCCACCCCGACCTTGTAGTCTACCTCCTGCCTCTATGAATTTGTGCATTCTAGTTATTTCCTATCACCGAGATCCTGCCACATTTGCCCTTTTGTGCCTGGCTTCTTCTATTAAAAAAGGTTCATCCATGCCATCGCGTGAGTCAGGACTCCATTCCTTCCACAGCTGCGTAGTCTTCCGTTGTGTGTAACACATTTTGTTTGTACACTCCTTCCCTTGAAGAACAATTGGGTTGCTTCCACCTTGTGGCTAGTATGAATATTGCTATGCATAGCTGCTGCAGGCCCAACTTTCAGGTCCTTGGGGTATATACCTAGGCCATATGTTAAATCAGTGCTTTCTCAGAACAGTCAAACTTTCTACAGTGACTGCACCATTTTACATTCCCACCAACAATGTTCGAGGATGTATTTCTCAACATCCTCTCCGACACCTGTAATTTCCCATTTTTTAAAATAATAACCATTCAGGTGGGTGTGACTTGGTATCGCATCTTGGTTTTGATTTGCATTTCCCTAATGGCCAGTCATGTTGAGCATCTTTTCATGTGCTTTTTTGCCATTCGTATATATTCTTTGGAGAAACATCCATTCATGTCCTGGGCCCATTTTTTCATGGAGTTGTCTTTGAGTTGTCAGCATCCCTCTGGAATTGCTCCCAAGTGTCTTCTCTGTGGGTCTCAGAGGTACCAGCACCCACTGAGCAACTCCTCTTGGAAACCAGAATGTCACCCATGGTCAATTCCAAGCTCTGCACATTTTAACTGAACTTTTTTTTTCCTTGAAAACTTTCTTTGAACCATGATTGCCAAGGCAAATTGATGTTGAACTGACAGCATGTGATTTGCCCAGGTGATTTTGGGTTCAGGCAAAGGTTTTTATTAACAGCTCCCCGTGTGACTCTGTATTTGGGAACTGCTGGCTTGGACCCTTTCTAGAAGACTGTAATTAAAATGGGGTGGGGGCTGCATGTGGAAGAAGCCAATGACAGCATGGCCAGTAACCACGCAGGTAAACAGACAAGCTGATGTCGACAGGTACTTTGTGCTGGGAGGTCCCTCACCTTAGTTTGTGTTCCAGTTCATATGTACTCTTCTAGGAATACAACTTTCATGATTTAGGAAATGTGTGTATGCCTGACTTAACACACTCACTAGTTAATGTAGTGTAGGAAGGAAGAAAGATGCATTCTTACCACAGCAATCTTACAGTCCAGGGGAATATACCATGCTTTCTTTTTCTTCTTCTGTAAGGTGCAAAACGATGTCACATTGCAGAGTAACGGCAGTCAGTATTCTCCAAATGAGGTGAGTTTCCTGAAGGTTAATGGAACTGGAGGCCTTGCATAAAGCCTGAATTGGAGCATCTTTTACAGCAGGCGTTCTTAACCAGGGCTCTGTGATATTGAAGTGAAATTCAAAAATACATTATTCTTGTGGGGACGTGCTGGAGTGGGCAGGAAATATTTATTAAATAATACACAATACAGTGTGGACTTATTAAGGGGTCCATGGTTTTCACCTGACTAGCAGAGGGGTCTGGAACAAAAACGGTTAAGAACCCCTGAGTTACAGAAAGAGATCATCTAAGACTGTGCGATTAATGAGTTAACTGAGTGTTGCAGATTCTCTGGGAACTCCACCTCACTTTCATTAGCTATCTTAGCCTTACTTCGCCCTAATTATAATTAAAGATTGTTCATGAGATATAAATATATTTGAAAAACCAAATAGGGGAACTTCTTTATAGACTGTCTGTGTCCTAAACTGAATGAAACCAGCTCAAATCAAACCACCTTTGGAATATCTTGCTATCCATAAATGATTCAGTGTGCTTTTCCTGTAGACATCTCATTTCATTGCTTCCTCATTTCATTGCATTATGAGATTCTTCATCTGATATGCTCCATTTTGGATGTGCTGGGGAAGAAAAGGATTCCCAGTTTTCCATGACTAAAATGTTTCTGTAAAGAACAAATTAAAAATTGAGTGAATTTCCCCCCCCCCCCCGCAAACAATATTATTTTGATTGTACCATTTTTAAAAATTGCTGTATGAAGATGCATCTATTATTGTATATTTTAGCCAGGCCCTCATCTCACAGCAGCAAATGCAAAAAGCCAGTGGCTTTATAATCATCCTGGAACATAGAGATGCCTGCTGAGTTCTCTTCTGTTCTTTAAACTGCCTTTCCTTCTAACACCGCAGGTGAGAGAGGACTCACCTGCAGTGTCTCCTACCACCGAGAGCATCACTCCCTTTGCCTGAAGCCTCCATCAGGTAAACAGAATGCTCAGACAGTTTTGTTAGCCTTTGAAAATGATCCATTGTCAGCGTGAATGTCCTTATTGATCCTGCGAGTATAATAACTCCTGACCTCAAAATCGGACCACCACCTGGGAAGCCCAGGCTTCAGAGCTTTGCTTCCAAGGAATCAGCTGATAAATCCGTATTTTCAGTCACAGATGGCTTGCCTCCTTCCAAATCAGAGTAAAAGTAAAGTGGTGATGGGTGTGTGTAGAGTGGAGAAGAAATGATCTTTGGAGGTTTTTGATACCCAGGGATTATCTGTCAGTGATTCCATTGCCCCAAGGGTGCCTGGTGCTCTGCTGAGTCCATGATTAAGGGTGCCCCTAGGGGAGGAGCTCCTTCTCTCACAGCCTGCACTTGCTTCCTGAGCCTGGCAGGTTCTATGTATTTACTCATCTAATAGGATGGTCATTTCAGGATTTCCCTGCATGGCCAGGAATCATTAAAAAAAAAAAAAGCCTTTCTTGAAAGCATTCTACTTATAGTACCTACTTTCTTTTCATTTACTATTATTTTATCACAGAGGTAAATTATAGCAATGTGCAAAATATTTATTGATTTTTTTTAAAGGGCTACAGCTAGAAATGTTCTTCTGATTTCTCCATTTATTTAAAGGTCTGGTGCTATATACCTTCTCTCAGGTCCTTCTTTGTTTTCATATATTTGATTCTTTGGGGTTTGGCACCCACTCACTACAGATGCTTTTAAGAAAACAACTCAGACACTTCTAAACAAAAACTAGCTCAGATGTTCTTGGGTTTTCCAGTAAAGCATTTTGGCAACGGCATAAGTTTTACATTGGCATATTTTGGGAAAAGGGTGGAGAGAGCACCTGTAGAAAAAAGAACAAAGATGATTCTTTTACACAGAGGAGCCTTTCATTTCTGAGCAGGCTGGCCAGGTGTAATGGTTTCCCAGCATTTCAGATGGACCGGGAGGCAAAGCCCTTTGACAAGTTGCTTGGGCTTGGCAAGGGTTAGTGGTGCTTTAGGGAGAGCAGAATGGTATGAGAAATAAGGCTCAAACGCTGGCCCCTCGCTGGCGCCTCGTGTGGAGCTCTGAGCATATGCCGCCTCTGAGCCGTGGGCCCTGGGCTTCCCGTCCTTCCAGGCTCAGACCTGTGCCGGGGAAAATGGAGGCCAGTCGGAGCATGGCTCAGCTCTGCCTGCACGGAAAGCACCCGAGGACCCCCAGGGAAAAATGGCTTCCTCCTAAGCTTTGCAGTCGGTTCTGCACAATCTTAAAATATTTTTACGTTAAGCAAATCAAATAAATTTTTTAGGAGGTACCAGGGATGAACTCAGGACCTCGTACATGGGAAGCAGGTGCTCAACCACTGGGCTCCATCTGCTCCCCAATGAGAGTTAGTTATCTTGTTTGTTTTGTTTTTAGGAGGACTGGGGGTCAAACCTGGAACCTCGTTCATGGGAAGCTACAGCCGCTCCCCAGACAGTATTCCTTTGAAAGTGCAGCCTTGCACTTTAGCAATCAAGTTTTTAGTGACTTTTTAAATTCCTTTTTTGGGCATCCAAGCTCACCTTATCGAAGTTAGAGCTTACCTTCCACTTGTACTGTTAAATCATTTCAAGTTCTTTGTGGTGGTAAAAAAAAAATTTTTTTTTAATGAATTATTTATCTTTTAGTAGCAGGAAACAAAAGTAACCCCCTCTCCAAGGTTTCTACCTTTTTGTAATTTTGACTAGTCAATGAGGAAATCAGTTTTGAAAGTTCTTTTGCTTTGGTTGCTGTAAATAATAGTAATTGATCTTCAGGAACATCCAGCATATTTGAACTTTATAAAACAAGCATTACATATTAGGAATTTATTTCCATTTCATTTATTTGTTTAAAAATATTACAGTATGCAATTATCACATTTTCTAGGAAATAATGTATCTAGTAATCTTAACTGAAGGTCAGATGGTTAAAAAAGATAGAAACCCTTTTGATTGAGTAGCTCTAGGAAAAAGCCAAGGAATTTTTATTTAAAAATTAAGTATGTGAACTTATGTGATTTGTGTGTTATATATAAAAGAAAGCAGACTGCTCAAATCAGCAAGTTGGAATAAAAACTTAGATTCTTAAAGTCAGCTGATAGTTTTCTTCAAATTCTTTTGACTTCTGATTTTTTTTCCCTTAAAGAAAGATAATTGCATGTACCCAAATGTTATTCCTAGAAACATGTCCATTTATTTTACTGGTTCTGCCTTACGATTAAATGAAAAAAAATATATAGCTATTTCCTAAACACATGAAATTGCATATTGCTATATGGATATTTAATGAAAAAAAAAAGAGGAAAGTGCTTCATTTCATTAATGACCCAGTAGATTGCTCAAAATTGACTGACCTCTATTGGTTAATTGGGCTTGTTGTTAGACTATTACTAGGGTCCAAAATTAACCAATGTATATATTGACCAATATTCAAAGACAATATTGAGAAGTGTGTCAGAGACTGAGAAAAGATTTGGCTAGGTTCAATTATCAATAAAGCGTGCCAGTAGAATTACAGGTGTCTTTAAAAAGAAATTTTACATTGCCTTGGGGGAAAAAAATCACACCTGGTCAATACTGATCCTGTCATCGATGGTTGAGTTTCTAGAGAATAGATATATCCACACCTCTATTAAGCTTTTCCTGTGCAACCAGATTTTTTGCGATTGTTTGCTAAGAGCATTAATTATTTGGAAGGCTTTTGCAAAAAATTACCTGGTAGGTCTTTTGCTTTTTTTCTGCATGACCTATGGGTACTTGCGTCCTGCTGACATGTTTCATTAGAACTTTAAATCTTTGGGCTTTATGTTGAGATGAACGATATTAACAGCATGCAAAGTAAATGACTGATAAGTACTAACGCTCAGTTTTTAATCATTCTTTTTATTCCTTGCCCCATCTCCTTCTGTATTGTACATTTGAAATGAACCCCATATCAATGAAATCCACTTCACTTTCTTACAACCCTTATGTCATTTGTGAAATGCTGCTGCCCCTTTGCTTTGTCCTGGTCCTTGTGCAACTCAATGTGGACTGGCTCTCATGCTCTCCTGCAGACCCAGCCCTCACTCTTCCTCCTATCTCCTCCAACAAACTTACAGAGGCACAAATATGGGACAGCTCTAGCGACAGTGTTCCATCTGCAGGGGACAGTGACAATGGTAGGTGGCTATCTATGTATCTTTCAGTTTGCTTGTTAGTAAGCCAATAACTGTACACAAATGTTCCTTTCCATGAAGCCAAAGATAGAGGATATGCAAGTGCACGCCTGATGTAGATATAGTGAGGGAGGCAGAGAAGTCAGAAAAGTATGTGCCCATTGTGCTCATCATCTTGAACATTTTGAACGTTGGGGAAGACTTTAAAATATTTTTTCTCTACCTTTTCTGCTAGGGTTTTTGGTGTTTGTTTGCAAAACTTTGGGATGTGTGCATTTGAATTATCTCTGCTTGTTCCTGCATCTGAACCAAGTGCATTTAGAGTTTCTTTTATTATCTATGCTTACCATATGAGATTTTTAAAGTAACTTAAAGGTACCTCCACTGACCCCCGAGTGTCACACTGAAAATAATGTTATAGAAATTTCTAAAATGAAGAGAATCACTTGCCTTCTCTGCTCCCTTATTTGCATGTTTTGACTCCTGACACCTCCATGAGTGTAAGTGCATCTTGAATAATATTGAACAATATAATCTGGCCTGAGGATCAAATGTATGAATAAAAATTGAGGACACTCAGCCAAGCTTGATGGTATATCTTTTACTTTTGTGACTGTAAATATTTTACCTTGCCTAAGAGAATGAAATAAAATAATTATTTGGATCTACATAGCACATATACCTGGATCTCCATTCTAGTTTAATACTGGTTCTGATTTTAAACATTTTACTTTAAAATACAAAATGATAGTAGTGATGTTAAGTGGTTCTAAGGGTATGATTTATAGAAAAGAGAAGTGAGATGTGAAGTATAACCACAATGCAAATGAAATAGGAAGATAGATTTTCTGGTAATGTTTATTTTTAAAAAGTCTAAGTGTGTCATGTGTTACACATGGAAAATACATAGTTTTAAAAACTTGCAGTGATTTCTGGTCAAAATTGCTGATCTAGTTTCCTTACATAGAGGATAAGGTATACCCTGGAAGGGTCAGTTACAAATGAAATTTTAAAGTTTTGTATGCTTCTAAAGTTTTTAATTGAAAATAAGTATGACCAAAAAACATAACGAAACAAAAACTCTTATATCTACCTATCTTAAATTCTGAAAGTTGAAGAGGGCTAAATGGAAACTTTCTTGATAAACAGTTTCTTTACTTAGAAATTAAAAGAGAAGGGGAAGAATTTTTTGTTTTTCAAAAAACATGGCTATTTATGGGTCTGATATGTGTTAAAGGAAATAAAGCCTGGAATGAAAGATTTATGCATGATTTGGTATTTCCTTAGGAATGATAACTGAAACCAAAGGACTTTAAAAAAAAAAACAACACTGGGAAAGAATAAGGCATCTGATACAGAACTAGAACACTGAATGTTGCAGATGAACCAGCTAAAACCTCCGTCTCTGCATAGCCTGGGCCACACTGAGCTACAAAGAGATGGAGAGGCAAGCCCAGGCTCCAGATTCTGGTGTCATCTCCTCTGCCATAGCTACATTCTTTTCATAGAATGAAAATTCTCAGTATTTACTGAGGATACCTGTGTGCAAGGTATGAAGCTAGACTGCCTTCTTTTCAGTAAAATCCTAAGATATACATAAAAAATGGTTATTGCCAAAATCCTTATAAAAATAAAAGAACCAAGGGAAATGGATGTGGCTCAAACAGTTGGGCTCCTGTTAACCATATAGGAGGTGCAGGGTTCGATGCCCAGGGCCTCCTGGTGAAGGCGAGCTGGCCCATGTGGTGAGCTGGCCACCATGGGGGTGCCCACCCTGCAGGAGTGCCAGCCTCCACAGAGAGCTGGTGCAGCAAGATGATGCAACAAGAGACAGAGGAGACAAGAAGAAGACATGGCAGAACAGGGAGCTGAGGTGGCACAAGAGAGTAATCACCCCTCTCCCACTCCGGAAGGTCTCAGGATCGATTCTCAGAGCCACCTAATGAGAACACAAGCAGACACAAGAACACACAGCAAGTAGACACAGGGAGGAGACAGTGTGTGTGGGGGGGTAGAAATAAATAAATCTTTAAAAAAATAAAAATAAAAGAACCTTGCAGTACTTATTTGATATGACTGAAAGTTTTAGGAAGTCACATATTGCTTTTATGCTCTACCACAGTAATATAAAGGGATTGTTTTCAATACTGCTTGGCAGGGCCAGTCATGTCAGATGTTCAATGGTTGTCATTTTTCCTTATTTGCAATTTGACTGTAATGCACCTCAGGCAACAGATGATTTTCTGTTCAGAAATGTGCCTTACCAATATTCTCTAGGGGTTAAATTATGACTTGTGATTTAAATATATTTCCAGTACTTTTCTTTTTAATTAAAGGAGCTGTACTCTATATCTACAAGTGTGTGGGCTGATGTTCCAAGAGGAAAACAGAACCTCCTTTCTGTGCTGTTCTTAATGTTCCTTTTAGGTAGGGAATCCTATTTAGTGGCCTCTTGGCATTTCAAAGCTGATTACCACTTCGTTTTGTTTCCTCATGTTTGCTCCATTGTCCAAAGTCCATAGCTATCTCTTTTTTTTAAAAGCAACAATTTTTTTAAAAAGATTTATTTATTTATTTAATTCCCTCCCCTCCCCCAGTTGTCTGTTCTCTGTGTCTATTTGCTGCATCTTGTTGTCTTTCTTTGCATGCTTCTATTGTCATCAGCAGTCTGGGAAGTGTGGGCGGCACCATTCCTGAGCAGGCTGCACTTTCTTTCGCGCTGGGTGGCTCTCCTTATGGGGCGCACTCCTTGTGTGGGGGCCCCCCTACGTGGGGGACACCCCTGCATGGCATGGCACTCCTTGCACGCTTCAGCACTGCGCATGGGCCAGCTCCATATGGGTCAAGGAGGCCTGGGGTTTGAACCGCTGACCTCCCATGTGGTAGACAGATGCCCTAACCACTGGGCCAAGTCCGTTTCCCCCATAGCTATCTTTTGACCTTTGTAAATGACTGGCATCATATTACCAACTCAGCCTAGTAAGCTGGACTCGCTGTTATAGACCAGCGATATCGGCCAGATTCAGACTCTGAATAAAGTTCCAATTGAGAGTTTTATTAGCCGTGCAGCAACTGCCTCACCCTACACAGAGGAGAGAGCAGCCCTGGGTCACGGGGGAAGTTGACTTATATAGGCCTTTAGGTTCAGGGTAGGGGGCAATAGCTCAGCAAGCAAGCACGCACAGAAGCAGGTGCTTGCAGTTAATTAAGTGCTGGGGATTCTATCAGGAGAGAAAAGCAGTTGGAGAGTTCTTGTTATTTACAAGGGTCTGGGTCAGGTTGGTCTTTTGGCAGGGGCTGACGAGACTTTCTACAGGAGGAGGCTCTGAGATAAGGTTTTACAGTTGAACAAGCTTGTTACAGAAGCAAGATGTGGTTAGGGGCTGTGGAATTATCCTCTCTGGTGGGGGTGGTCACAGGCTCCTACTTCTCCACATTCCCTACTTCTCTTTTGGGGAGATTCAAACCCTTGGATTTGAGTACTCTCCATTGTTCTGCATAGGTAAGCTTTGGTTTGGGGTGTTCAGGATTAAGAGCTTAATGGTTTGCACTTGCTCTCAGATAAATCAAACTAAACGATTATGAGTGGACCTCAGGTTAACAGCAATAATAGGAGGATTAAGGGATCCAAAAGGGCAGTGATAAGGGTTGTAAGCCACAGGGACTGATTAAGTAAACTTTCATACTAATTTTTGGTGGCTGACTGAGCCTTTTCTCATTTTTCTAATCATTTCTGGACTAAGTTTAAGCTTTCTTTAATGATGCCAGAGTGGTTAGCATAAAAGCAACAAGTTTCTCTTAAAGCTAAACAGAGGCCTCCTTGTTTGAGAAAGGAGCTGGTTCTGAAGGACTGCCTCAGCTAAGAAATCAAGTGGCTCTTCTAAATGTGAAATTTGATATTCAAGGTTCTTGAGGTCCTGGGTAACTAGGGCTGACAATCGGCTGACATCAGAGTGACTTTTTACAAGAGCTGCTGATCTTACCATGGTTGACCCAGCAATGCCCAGCCCAATTAGAAGGAGAACTAGGATTGGGGCCCTCTTGTACCGGTGGTGCTAAAGACTCAATGTTTTGAGATACTCTCTCCCAGTTTCTCCAGAGAAGGGCCACCATGCCTCAGTTTTTAACATTTCCCCTTTTTGTTTCAGTTGAGGTGACTGTGCCTGTCTTAGGTTGCCCTCCTTTTGAGAGTCTTACCCGTCATTGACTACCAGCCAAGCTCTTCAACTTTGGGAAGTTACTGAAGTGCTTTTGCTAGCACCAGATTATTCTCACGTCCCATGGCTGTTACGCTTTGCAATTTTTTTTGAAAGCACTGTCCAGCCCAGATTAAAATCATGAGCAACAGAACAAATATGATGAGCCCTATTCCTAAAGCTGACAGGAAATGCTGTGATTTCTACTAATTGGGTTAAATTTTGTAATATGTGAAATCATATCTGAGAAAATATCCTTACTATTGGCTACATGAATTTGATTTTGAGACATTTCTAATATTTTTCTTTGTAATTCAATTATTTTCAGAGATATTACTTTTATGACCTAACAAATGATTTTTAATATTTTTCCATTCTATATTGGATGAATTATAAGCAAGAGGAGTAATACAAAATTGTTTTCATTCCAATCACATTTCAATCCCTTAAGTTTAAATTATACAATTGATCTCCAATATGCCAGACAGCTGATTCTAAATCATTAACCTGATTATTTAACTGTTCATCAATGTGCTCTTGTCTATGCCACAAATCACTAGCATTTTTATGCCAATCATGCACGTATTGTTCTTGTATTTTCATATAAAGCTACCATAGCAGTAGCAGCAACTGTAATGATTCCAGTCAGTCCCAAAATGCTTATAATAAGCAGTCCAATAAAATGTTTAGTCCATTTCAAGAATTCTTGTACCATATGTAGCAATAACTGACTTTTCAGGAGATGATTGCCAAATCCGCATCATTCTCACAGGTATCCAGGTGCCTTTTTTTTTTTCTGGCCATCGCTATTGTTTTTCTATCCTGCAACACACTTTCTGGTAGACATGTATACAAGACACATTTTCATAAAGCAACGAGTCATTCTTAATAGTTACCTTACCAGTTATGAAAACAAATGGATCTCTAACACAGGCTTTAAGATGATATGTTTGATTAAGGGTCAAATACTGTTTTGTCTTACTTATATTTCCCAACCATTCATAAGTAGGGGCAATTCTAAGAAATTTTTCCACAAATTATGACTGTGAGTAACATTAGTCCGAGGGGCTGGTATCCATTTTTCTTTGTAATGTTAACAGTTCCTGCCACAATAGCATGAGGACAGGGCACACAGGCCCAAAGTCCACAGGCAGACACAAGCTGCAAGTTCACAGTTCCAGGATTTGTAAAGTTAATGTGATGCATGGCAGCAATTGCCACAGGTCTCAGTGAAGTATTTTATCCTCTGGCCATATTTCCACTTTTCCCCCTTTTTATGTAAAGTAAGGAATACAGTTCAGGTGTTTTTTTGTTGTGTTGCTCCCTGGCGGATTTGGAAAGTGCATCTGGGGGCTCATTCCTCTCAAGAGCAGAAGGGATCTGATGTGACAGTCATTGGAGTAAGCATGAAGGAAGTTATGGGGGATGTCTATGAGCTGTTGGCAAGTAACGGGCAGCCAGAACTGCTGGGCTAGGCACCACAGGGTTTGGTACTCATGATGTTTGCCTTTTCAGTGGAGCCACCTTGCCTTTTCTCAGGTTCTAGTGGTAGGACCCTGGATCTTCACAAAGGCATCTGCGTTAACAGTCCTAAAAGGGATGTTAGTGGGGTGGGCAGGGACATGACAGACAGTTACCTGTTACTACTAGCAGGTATCTCAGATGTTTTTTCATAGATCTGAGGATGATTTAAAACTGTCCATTATTTCTGTCTTGCTTTTAGTATTTGCAGTCCACCCCTGGATAGGGATGGCAGTCTTCAGACTATTGGGTTAAGTCTTTCACTTTTCGCAGGACCTCCTATGCTGCACACAATTGCTTTTTTATATTGTACTTTGGGCCTCCTTCCAGAATTGTGATTAAGACTCAAGGGGTACTTGTTTAGATTTGCCTTTGCCACAAACTCCACCCAAAGCCAATATTGGTGCTTGCCACATCCAATTCATAGGCTAAGTTAATGTCCACAATCTACTTTCCTTTTATTATTATTTAAAGCAGCTTGCTGGAGGTTTTCCTACTTCTGTGAAGGACTTTTCTCAATTAATACATACAGTGGTTTTAATATTTGAGCTAAATGAGGGATGAAAGATTTTTAGTATTTGAACAATATTATAAATGTTATTAACATGAGAAAACATTGTACTTTATTAGTTACAGCAGAAAGTATAGTTTTTATCTTACCCAACTAAACAACATTTAAGAATTTGATAGAGCAGCAGGGACTTTGCAACCTATCTCAATTGTTTGCTTAGTTCAGGCTCTTAAGAAAAGATACTATTGTCTCTGATGTTTCTTTTAATTTTGAAAAAAGGATTACTGGTTAGTAACATTATCAGTAGGGTTTTCGCCACAGATTTTTTCTACACAGCCAGATTATTATTTCCATGCCAAGAGAGATGGTTGGGCTATGCACATAGCCCCAAAAAGCACTGCAAAAGTCTATTGTTGGGTTGTCCACGGATAGAGAAATGCAGGCTGGCTTGACCTAAGAAGACACTAAAGAAAGTCTTAGCAAGTTTTAAAACAAAGTGATAGCAACACAGCTGGACATTAACTTTTTGCAACAAAGTACCAATGTTTGAACTGCTGCATACTATAGTGTTGTTATTTTATGATAAGAGGTTGTTTCCATGACACATACTTTTTTATAATAATTAAAACCATAATTAACCACATTGTACTTCTTTTTAATATTATGCTGAAATATTGGTAAATTTATACACTCTTAAGTATTCATTTTAACCTTTTACTCATACAACTTTAACTAACAGAGGGTTAAAGAGAAAACCTATTAGTTTCATAACACTTTTAAACACCTTCCATTCAACTTATAATATATTAAATGAACTCAACTATTTTTTCTTTCAGGGCAAAAGAACAAATCTCTTGCAATTAGTTTGAAATAAAAAGCTACTTTTCAGGATTTGGTTTTTAGAACATTATGTTCCTTTAAAAGAGATAAGACCCTTTCTTCTTCAAACACTGAGGAAATGATAAGGTTAAAGCACAAGAAGCTATTTTGATAAAACAGACTTTCTTTGTATATTGATTATTCAGGAAACTTTTACTAAAAGAGACTAATGACTTGAGAGGCTTGAGAGGCTTTGAGAAAGAACAAAATTTTTAACTTTGCATCAGTATACTACTTGATACTAAACTTTTTAAGACTTTATAGACAGACCTATTAAGTCTTGGTATTAAACATGGTATTAAAACAGTGGAGCAGTATTCATTTTTTCCACACCTTCAGTTACCTACCCCTTGTCTCTTCTAATCTCTTCCTTACATGCTCATGGATTCATACACGCATAACAACACACACACATAGGTTCTGCTTTCATGCCCCTCTCTTGCGTTTCCTTTTTCTACTTAAGCAGACAGGGTAGCATTTTGCTATTGGTTAATGTTGTCTTATAGCTGCAAGTTAAAATTGTCCCTGAATTAAGTTAGGAGGTTCTTGAAATTTAGAGATAAGAAATTGAGGAAAGCCAGGACAGTTCTTCAATAGGCTCAGTTTCCTGAAGGCTTGATCCAGACTGCTCACTGGATTTATTATTTAAATATAACTTGAAAGAAAAAAATAGATAGGCAATGTAACCAGAGCTACTTTAATGACCCCAATATTATTTTTTTTAAGATTTATTTTTTATTTATTTCTCTCCTCTCCTCCCTCATCCCTGTTGTCTGCTCTCTGTGTCCATTCGCTGTGTGCTCTTCTGTGTCTGCTTGCATTCTTGTCAGAAGCACCAGCAATCTGTGTCTTTGTTGTGTCATCTTGCTGCACCAGCTCTCCGTGTGTGCAGCACCACTCCTGGGCAGGTTGCACTTTTTTCACACTGGGTGGCTCTCCTTATGGGGCACCCTCCTTGCACATGGGGGTGCCCTACACAGGGGACACCCCTGCATGGCCCGGCACTCCTTGCACACAGCAGCACTGCACGTGGCCCAGCTCACTGCATGGGTCAGGAGGCCCTGGGTTTGAACCCTGGACCTCCCATGTGGTAGGCAGATGCTCTATCAGTTGAGACAATTCCATGTCCCCCAATATAATTATGCTGTCCTAACAAAGCCAGCAAAATAGGCAAGCTCCTCACTCTCTTGCTTGGTGGATTTATTATTACCCTAAAGAATTCATTTTAAATTCTCAGATATTTCATCATAATACCAGAAAACTAGTAGCATTATAGTCATGGTTTCCAATGATTTTATGTACATTTAAAGTGGTCATTTACAAAACCAAAGTTCAAATGTGTGTCATCCTGTTGATTGCTTAACATTCATACAACAAACACCCAAGCATGCATTTTGTATTTTTAAGATGCACAAGGATTTAAACTGAAAAGTGGTGCCAGGAAATTAAGCCCCAGTATCCTGATATTTCACACCAGGCTCTAAGGAGGCATGGAAACTTTAATGCAATGCTGTTAAACAAAAGCTCACAGTTCATTCAACTTCCTGAGAGTTTTTTGTTCAGAATGAAATCTGCCAATAAAAACATATTGAATATATTAAACATGCTGTATTAGATAAGTTTACCCCCAGAAAAAGGCAAAGGAAAACCTCCAAAAGCAACAGATTTGTTTCAACAGAGTTGCAGCGCCCCCTGCTGGCTCACATGTGTAGTACCCCACTCTAACTGCATTCCTTGACTTTTTTGGTAAATTCCGTTGACTTCTTTTCTTTGGGACTGTGGATTATTTCTAGATTTTACATATTGATCTGTATCTTTCCGGTTGTTACTCTCAAATGGGAAGCTTTGTTTGGCTCTCTGGTGGAAAGTCATTTAGTGCAGTGTCCGGTTTCTTCCACACTCCATTTGTCCAGCTTTGCTCATTCCCCAGCATCCAATCCATTGTAAGACTGTGATTTGGAAATAACTGTGCAATTATTTTATAACTTTGAAAAACTCTAAAACTCACTTCTAATATCTTTTTCATACTATTAAATTTTCCTAGCTTCCTCAACTCATAAATGCCCGTTTCCCAGTGGACCCTCAAAGGATGTCTATTTTTGGCCATTCCATGGGAGGCCATGGAGCTCTGATATGTGCCTTGAAGAATCCAGGAAAATACAAAGTAAGATTACCTCAGGTTCTAGGGATAAATATTTTTCTTGGATAATATACTAGGAACTTTCAAAGATTGAAATTAGGATTTATTTTTTTCAGCATCAGGACTGAAATTAGCATTAGGGATTTTGGGGGGTGGGCTATTGAACATAGCACAGTGTTTGCTACAGGATCAGAAGCATAATGAAAAGTAGCTTATATTTTATTCTACTCTAACTATGGTGTTTTAAGACATTCTATTTTTTTTCTAGTGGTTATTCTTGATTAAAGTTATGGAAGTAGCCATCTTTTTTTTATCAGAAATTCCTCTGTAAATTTGATTTTGATTTTTTGAGATATAGGGAGATATTTGCGATTTGTAAAAGGACAAAAGAATTCTTTGTCCTTAATACCTCTTATGAAAATTGAAATGTAATTTTATTGGAAAATGCCACTCTCCACCTTTCCCATTTATTTGAATTCATTTGAAGCTTCATAGCTTCGTTTTTTCTTTTAATGAGCCATGTCTGAATACCACCATGTGAAGAGTGTCCCACTGTACCAAGCACATGCAGTCAGAGTCAAGACAGGAAGTTTTGAAGCAATGATCATCTTAAGTTTGCTTTTGTCTTTAAAATCACAGGGCTATAAATGACCTCAAGATTTGTTTACTCTTTAATATCTCCTTCCCTTAGAAATGACTTTTTTTCTTTATCATATTAGTTATGCCACTGAGAATAAAAATATTTCTCAGAGCAGTTTCTTGCTGTGATGGCAAATATTTTACCTTTCATAAGCTACTATAAAATTGAACTGGTCATGACATGATGGTGGATTTTTAAAATAAGGATTTTTTCCCTTTTTTTTTTTTTTTGTACATAAGGCATTTAAAAATGAGCAAAGGATTTGAATAGAAATTTCCCCAAAGAAGATATATAAATAACCAGTAAGTATAAGATAGATGCTCAACATATTAATCATTAGGAAAATAAAGATAAAAAGCACAATGAGATACCACCTTACACCAACTAAGATGAGTACCATTAAACAAGAAAAACAAAATAGCAAATGTAGGCAAAAATGTGGTAAAATTGGAGCTCTCTTCTGTTGCATATGGGAGTGTAAAATGGTGAGGCTGCTGTGGAGAAGAGTTCTTCAGTTCTTCAGAAAATTAAGCATAGAATTACCATGTGACACAGCAATCCTGCTTCTAGGTATTTACCCAAAAGAATAGAAAGCAGGGCTTCATAGATATTTGTGCATCAATGTTCATAGAAGCATTATTCATAACAGCCAAAAGGTGGAAACAACTCAAGTGTGCACTGACACATGACTGGACACACAAAATGTTCTGTATACATGTGATGGAATATTACTGTCACAGAAAGGAAGAAAGTGATACATGTTTCAACATGGATGAACTTTGAGTACATTAAGCTGAGTGAAATAAGCTAAACACAAAAGGATAAATACTGTATGGTTCCACTTACATGAAATACCTAGAATAAGAAAATTCATAGAGACAAAGTAGATTAGAAGTTACCAGGGGATTGGAAGGAGGGAAATGGGGAGTTATTGTGTAATGGGTACAGAGTTTTCTGTCTGGGATGATGGAAAAGTGTTGATAATGGATGGTGGTGATAGTAGCATAAAACTGTGAAAGCAATTAGTGCCACTGAATTGTTCACTTAAAAATGGTCAAAATCACAAATTTTATGTTACATGTTGCCACAAAAGTTCTTTTAAAAGAACAAAGCATTAAAGGGGAAAAGCTCTATTAGACATTGAACAGTTTTAAATATATACACTCTAAGCGCTCAAGCTGAGAGCCCTTCTTTGTACCGTAGCCACTGAAAAAAACATGGTGGAACACAATTCTCTTCAAAGCTATGGCATGCTTAAGGCCAGGGCTCAGCGCTTCCTGGGCACTGGTACAGGGAGCTACGCCTCAGGTTTAATAATGTGCTCCTAAGTAAGGTAGGCGTGAACTTTTTCATAATACACATCAATTTTTAATGGAATAAAGGGGTAAAAACTCTGAACATAAACTTCTGTTTGTACATTGATGAATTCTTTAGCACCTACTATTTACTAGTTCTTTTAACAAAACACACAAAGGATATGACATTATGGAGTGCCCTACAATCTTAAGTCCACAATATATCAAAAGGAAAATATTCACAAGGGTTTTCATGGCAAATCACAGTTTTCAGGCAAGTTGAAAATGTCTTTTTATATTTGATTTAGAGGTAAATAACAAAATATTTGTTTTTAAATTTCCTTTGTTTCTGAAGTCTGTGTCAGCATTTGCTCCAATTTGCAACCCAGTGCTCGGTCCTTGGGGCAAAAAAGCCTTTAGTGGATATTTGGGATCAGATGAAAGTAAATGGAAGGTAGGTATTGGATGTTTCTTATATATTAATACTCTTAAGTATTCAAATTTGTTAAAAAGTTACACACATCACAGACATATTCCACCAGAGGTTTAATATTTTGCAAATGAATGTATCGTGTACCTATTAAGCAGAAAATACTTGAGTGACACTTTGTCTTTATATCTGTTATACTTGTGTATTCAGAATCATTCACACATGTACTTCTATTGTTGAAAGTCTAACAAATTGAAGGGTTAATCCTTTAGTCATTAGATCAGGGTTTTGTTTAGGCTTAGGTTTTTATTAAATTGGAAGAATCCTAAAAGCAGTTAGAATTGGGTACTTTGAGAACTGAGGATGCATTACATCCATGTTTTGAGTCTTCATGCGTAGAGTCTCTTCTGGGTTCTGAGATCTTTTGTCAAGAAGACGCTTTCACATCCACCAAGGGTTTGTGGTCTCATGGACGAGTTGAGTAAAATACCAATCAATTGGGCTGGGTTGGAAGGTAGAGGCACAATTAAGCTAAAAAGGAATCTTATATAATTTATCCCCAAGAAGCAGTAGATTTTATGATCTTAATTATGCTGTGTTTAGGCTATTACTTAATTTACTACTGGAATAGAGAGACCATGCAGAATTATGAAATCATAGACTTAGGAACTAGGCAGACTTTATAGGTCACCTTCCTCCCTCCTTTAAGATTAAAGCAAGTAAGTCTTTTAAAAGGCATGATACTTAGCTGGGGGAGTCTTTTCATTTTTGTTAGTATTGGTCAATGCATAAAACTTGTGGTAGTGAGTATATATGAGTGAACAAGAATAATTATATGTAGTTGGTAAAATATGATATAACAAGTGGCAGCTCCTCAGATAATAAGTAGGAGGATGCATTGATATGACTGAGATTATTCCAATCTGGTCTCTCTGAAAGCTAATGGAGAGGGTAGAGGTTTGGTGCTGTTCAATATACAGCAGGAGGAGGAGCTAAATGTACTTCTGTCTAGAATTATAACCAAAGAGAAGAGATAAAAAACAAAACAAAACAAAAAAAAACTATCTGAAATGGAAAAAGATAATATAGTTAGAAGAAATAGTCAATTTGTAAAGAGATTTTGAAAGATATAAAAAAATAAAGTTTTTTTGGACTTAAGAGGAGATTAAAAACAATAAAGGTTTAGAAAAATTGATTCTACACTATTGATGCTTAGATAGAAGAGTCTTACCACTGGTCCAGGACTTCGTGATTTGAGAGGAGGCTAAAGTTGGGAGCTGGATTTCTGAAGGCCTTGTAAATGAAAACCAGACAAGCCAGATTTTAAGCCAACTTAAAAGCACATTTCAGATTTAATCAGACTCTTAGGGCTGAAATGACTAAGTTTCTATTTGGTTCTAGTATAGCGCATTCTGTATAATACTTTTCTAGTCATTTTTTTCAGTGTCCCTGCTCTTTGTACAGGCTTATGATGCTACCCATCTTGTGAAGGCTGATCCAGGCTCTCAGCTGGACATACTAATTGATCAAGGAAAGGATGACCAGTTCCTTTCAGATGGACAGTTACTTCCTGATAACTTCATAGCTGCCTGCACAGAAAAGAAAATCCCTGTTGTTTTTAGATCGCAAGAGGCAAGTACTAAGAAACCAAATCTTATTTGATATAATGTAACTTCAGAAAAGTAAGACTCCTTAGTATTATCTATTTTAGAATTTAAAACTTCACCTGTAAAAAAAAATTTTTTAATTAAAAAGTTAGCTGTAATTAGATAGTGTTTAATTATGTCAGGACACTTTTATAGCAGAACCCTTCTTAGCAAACTGATATATCAAAGACCAAATGATAGAAATAGGAATGCTTTTGAGAGTGAAAACTATAATTTCCTCAGGTCAAAAACTGGTAAATAACAAGAAGTTCAAGGGCTTAAATGGATCTTAATTTTCCAATATTACTAGATATATCTTTCTTTACACCCACAGCCATTGCTGCAGAAGGATAAAGAGGACAAGCCTCTGCCTTAATTACTCTTTGCTTCATATACACAAATTGTTGCTTGTCACACGCACATGCATCTTATAATTTTTGACTTGTATGTTTATCTGTCCATTGTGATACTTTGTATTTCTGGTTGTTTAAGAATAATTACTGAATTTCAGGTGACTTGCAAATTTTCCTTGACTAAATACTTTTGGACTATCAACTACTCACCTATTTATGCTACTACACTTGTAATTTTAAAAATTCTGCTTTTATTCTTAAAAAATTATAAGATTTGGAACATAGTATTAACAAGAACTTTTATTTCAGGATGAAAAATGAACACTAAAAAGTTAGACTTGATTGTGATTTTTTAAAACATTCTTATTTGGTTGAAGGGACATGCATAAGCATCTAAATGAAGCTAGATCGGTGTGGTAATACGGTACATTACAGCTGGCAAAGTGTTTCCAAGCATTAGCTCCGTGTGTCCTTCTGCAGCCCAGTGAGGACCCCTTCCCCTCCCCACCTGCCTGGATGAGGCAGCAGGCGCAGCTGTTTTTCTCAGCGCACACTGCTAGTATATGGTGGAACCAGGCTGGAGCCCAGTCATCTGAGTGTGAACACTGTCCTGCTGTCGTCTGGCTGTCCTCAGACAAGGCGACGTCGTGCCGCTGAGGAGTGTGGCGTTAGAGCAAGCTCCAGGAGAACTCGTGCCCAGCTCGCTGCTGTCTAACTTAGGCAGCAGAGCTGAGCGGCCCCCCTGCTCCTGGGGATGCTGTGAACAGGTGGACGTTGTGCGTGTCACATGGGGAGACGTCAACAACCACGGCTGCCTTATTGTCTCTCGGCATCCATCCTTAAGGAGTAGAAAGTTTTTAGATTTTTAAAAATATTTACCATCATAATTACACATTTAAAAGATCTATTCTTGAGAATTCAATACCAATTGATTATAAATACAGTAGTGCATTAACTATTAATTGTAGCAATAGGTAACATACCAAACCCATGGTTTTTTCCCAAATGACTTTACCTTCTTGGCATTAGCTGTATTGGATGCCTCTTCTGCTTTCCCTGAGACTGTGCCAGGAAATTCTGTCATTACTATAGAAAAGTTTCAGCCTGCCAACAAAGACTCAAAATCTCTGGAGTTTGTTGTGAAAACAGCTTAGGAGTCAAGAACACTGGTGAAATGCTTCTAGGGGGAAAAATTGACTTATTTATTTCTAAAATGCCCATATCCCAAGCAAGTAACATACTTAGGTGGCTTTACCTAACCAGGGGTCAAGACAAAACATCCAGTTCCTCTAAAAAATTAACAAGTACTGAGATCACCAGAGTCACCATCTTCAGGGCAGGCATAATTTCCCATTCACTTTCCTGCCAAGAAATTTGGGTTAAGAGTGAACTACACAGTTGAAGCAGATTTTGTTAGGTTTGAGGTAACTGAGTGGACCTCTTTGGGCAGTGACTGCAGTGGCTCCTTGCAGATTTTTAAGTCCGCTTCCACTGACCTCAGACTATCTAAGGTCTGAGAGTTTTATCATCTGCTTTATTGTTTGATTATAAAAACAATATAACTTGATGCTCTATGTATTTATGAAATAGGACCTGTGAAAAAGAAAATAAGTTGAAAATAATAGGGTCCATATAAGTAATAGTGATCTGACAAGGAAAACAGCAAATCAATAAGACCCTGTGCGTGTTTACCCAGTTCCTGTCCTTTACTTCTTTGTCATGGTATTAAATGCTGACAGTTCATATTCATGCTCTGTCAGCTGTCAAAACAACAACAAAGGCTGTGGGAGAGGAAGCGTTATTGCACGGGGATATTTATTTGGTTTGTGACCTCCTATAATATGTCTTTTTCTGTTTTGGCTTCAGTAGCTCCAAATTGAAAAAGCAGTAAGGCAGAATTTTGAGAGCTGGTATAGGAAGGATCAAGTCTGAGTCTGAAAAGGAAAGACCCAGAGTGTCTTACTTTTAGTTTTTTGAAGGTGCATAATCAGGAAACCATGTTAGTGCCTAAAATTCAGTTACCTGAGACAATTCCAGAAACTACATTCCCTTTTGGAGGTTATAGGAAGCAAGGCTCTCACCCCCTCCTCAAGTCACAGGCTGGTTTTGAAGAGTCAGCGGCTCTTTTTTTTTTTTAAAGACTTATTTTTTATTTCTCTCCCCTTCCACCCCCCCCCCCCAGTTGTCTGCTCTCTGTGTCCATTTGTTGTGTGTTCTTCTGTGACTGCTTCTATCCTTATCAGTGGCACCGGGAATCTGTGTTTCTTTTTGTTGCATCATCTTGCTGTGTCAGCTCTCCGTGTGTGCGGCGCCATTCCTGGGCAGGCTGCATTTTCTTTCACACTGGGTGGCTCTCCTTACAGGGTACACTCCTTACGCATGGGACTGACTCCCCTATGCAGGGGACACCCCTGCGTGGCACGGCACTCCTTGCGCACATCAGCACTGTATGTGGGACAGCTCCACACGGGTCAAGGAGGCCCAGGGTTTGAACCGGGGACGTCCCATGTGGTAGGCGGATGCCCTATCCACTGGCCAGGTCTGTTTCCCAAGTCAGAGGCTCTTTTGGCCTCTGTGCCTGCCCATTAGAGAAAATGTGACCGAGAACTCCAGAATTGCAGGGATGCCTCACTCTGCTTAGCCTGGTGACCCAGCACAGAGACTCTCAGTGTTTCTTAAAGAAGCAAGTCCAGACCCTTCAATAATCTTTTTCTCTTTACCCTAACAGACTTAATAACCTGGGGTGTCACATCTGAGCTTTTCTAGTTGGATCTGCCAACTGTAGAAAAAACTGCCCAGCATAGCTGCTAAAGCATAGCTGCGTTTTGAGAGTGGAGTGAAGAGTGAGAGAATGTGTTCATTTATTTTTATACTCCAAGAGTCAGAGTCTTGCTACCAAAGATTTTTCTGTGTGAAGTGTGAGGTAGAGGAGGGAAAGACCTCTTCACGTGTCTTATAGGCAATTGCACAAGCTGTAACATAGCAGGTAATGCAATGAAAGATTAATAAACAGAACTTGGAACTAGTCCAAGGTGACACAGCTTCTCTCTAATTGTTTAACTTCAGCATCTTCTAGTTCTCAGAATGCCAGTAGTTCACATGTATCCTGTTGCCTTCTTATTAACATTTTAGAAATTCCTCTTGGCCTTTCATGACAGGCATTTTCTATTTTCTCACAAAGTTGGATCTTGATTTCCTTTGGATTTTCAAATGAAATACACTGTTATATTGCAATATATCCCTGACAGCTCAGAGTTGTCACTCAGTTTTCCCTAGGACTTTTCTGATAAATGTGACAATAGTGATAATAATAGTAAAACAATGGCAGCTACTCAACATCTCCCTGAGACCATGCAAAGCTCTTAACACGTGAGACTAAGCATACATGTTCACATGAGAGCTTTTCTCATGCAAATACTTGAGGCATCAGTTTTCCTGCATCAGTGTCTGTTTTCAATCAAACCCATCTATTGGTGTGTGAAAATGGCAGGTACTTCTTGGTACTGTATTTCACAAGTTTTGTGTCCTGAAAATCATGGGCCTGTTGAACCTCTTAACAAGTCAAGAATTACATGGGTGGGAAATGCTTTTCTTTAAGTTTCTTTCTTTATATAGGAAAGTATCCTTTAGCTCTAAATTTTCCTAATCAACTGCAACCCAGGTAAGATGATTTTTCTACTTGCCTGATCATTGAAAGATGCAAAACTAAATAATGTCAAGGCTCAGCCTCACTCTTGACAACACTCTTGTCTGATTCGCTTCCATGGTTGAGCCTGGGAAACCAGAAGGCTGATTGCTCTCAAATGGCTTTGGTGACTTTCTGTACTGCTGTTCCCAAGAGAGGTATTGGATGCCTCTCTGGAAGTAAGAGACTGAGAACATTTATTAATTTATCAAACACCTTAGGAAATGGTCTTGTTTCCTGAAACCCAGGTGCTATTTTTATATTGCCTGTTTTTACATCTGAAGAACTTAGAGAAAAACCTCCTTGGCTCTATCTACCCCACCCCACCCCCATCAGCGACCATTCGTTAGATTAAGGTGAAAGTAAGAAAAGTGTTTCTTAGACTTTTTCTGTCTCAGTTATTTTCATCCACCTTGTATTCTAACTTTCGTTGGAGAGATTCATGCTCCCAGAAAGATTGCCTTGTGTTTAATACCCTTAGAAAGCTCTTTGGACCTTAACTTTTTTTCTTTTTCCTTTTGAAAACTCTTGTCTGTCTTGTACTCAGAGGAGGTGTCATAGTCACCCAGGGAAGGGATTACCTCTCTGCCTACTTATAGGATACATATAATTGATCAGACACTTGAGGTCTGTTTTAGCTCAGTTCTCTGTGTTTCTTGGGAGGGGGGGAGTATAAACGAGCTTACTGACTTTTTACCAAATTTGTTATATTGCTAAGGGGTTCCAGGGGTTAATTAACTATTCCTTTCTCCTAAAATAAAAATGTGAGATGCTTTTACTAGATAGGAGTTAGAATTCTTGACATGGCTTACCATGCTTGTTTTTCGCTTCCCACACTATGATCTCCTCTATATTTAATGGTTTGGTGTAAATCTAGGGCATTTGAACATCTTCATGTTATCTCTCTTGTTAATGTATGCTTATTTTGTATTTTAATAGTCACTATCCTACTGACACGAGTGTGCTTCTTTTGTGAATTGAAACGTCTTGTCCATGTTTCTAACTCTCTAAATCCTCTTTGATTCTTTCATTCCCTGTAGATGTGACAACATGTCTACTTTGAATATTTCTTTTCTTTGCATCCTAATGGCAGCATTTAAAAACAAGTTGGTGTAGAATTTTTTTTTTAGGTTTATTTTATTTATCTCTCCCCACCCCCTTGTTGTTTGCACTTGGTGTGTCTGTTCATTGTCTTTGTTTCTTTAGGAGGCACCGGGAACCGAACCCGGGACCTTCGATGTGGGAGGGAGGAGCCTAACCACTTAAGCCACCTCTGCTCCCTGCTTTGTTGTATCTCTTGTTATGTTTTTCCTCATATGATATTTGTCCTCTTGTGTCCAGCTTATTTCACTCAATATGTCTATTTAAAAGCAAACTAAGTGACACAAGAAACTTATTGAGTGTCCCTAATAGTAATGTTTTAAAATAGTAGATAAATTCTAATGCACTCTGTCTTTGTCTTCCAGGGTTACGATCACAGCTACTACTTCATTGCAACCTTTATCACTGATCACATCAGACATCATGCAAAATACCTGAACGCATGAAAAACTTCAGCTGGTCGAATCTCTTCAGAGTTATGAAAGTTGTAATAAACAGAATTGCAGGAATAAAAGGCTTAGTTCTATTCTATGGCTGAATCACTTTCTGGGGAAATATATGAAACCTACTTCTGATTTTTAAACTTATTTTACCAGAGTTGACATGGGAAACCCTTACTACTATACAGCTTTGTGGACGTCTTTTGGAAATCCTTGTTATTTTGACTTCAGGCCTAGGAATCTGAAAATCATCCCGTTCAGATCACAGGCAGATGTGCTGGGCAGGGGGTCCACGGCGCCGCCCAAGCGCCTCCCCCTGTGGACGCCAAGGCCGGGAGGCAGGGTCTGGCCTGTCCTGTTCAACATGGCGGCTCTGATGCCCGCCAGGGCTCGGCTTCTCCTGGGTGTTTAGTAACTTCATTAGTTGCTGACTCAAGAAGCAGACTCAGGAACGTTCAGTGAATTCCCCATCGTTCCGCAGCTGTTTTATGAGGAGCCAGATTTCCTAAACGAGTCCCATGATTCCTCTTAACTATTTAGAGGTTTGACATTGGTTTGGAGGTATGTTAAGCCTCTTAACAATTAAGGAAAGAGTCAAGTTGGAAATAGCTAGATAAGGAAACCTGTCAATCTCATGTTACCATAAACTCAAATACTTTCTCTTATCACATGCAAAAATTTAGCTTGGTGACACACCAAAAAAGTAATTAGTCTCTTTGTATATACCAAATTGTGTTCCTTTAAGAACTTAATAAAAAAATAAAAGCTTAATGGACAAACTTTTAGAACATGGTGATAGGTGAAGCCTGGTTGTTTCAAAAGTTCTTCTGTTAGCACAAAGGTACATTTTAAATATTCAGTGAGAATGCGATTTTAATATAATTATAGATAGTACTCAAAATTACAAATACTGAAAATTAGCACTATATTAAATATGAGTGATCAGGATTGAGCTCTGTGGTGAGCCTCGCAGACAACCTTCCACACAAGACGCTCCAGTCTAAGCAGCCGAGCGCCCTGTGATGAGGAAGCGCTTTTACCACGTGAGCTTTTTCCTCTTGTGGTAAATCCCTTTAAAGAAAAACACTTGTGTTATCCTAAGATCATTGTGTCCCTCAAAGTCAGCCAGAGGATCGTAACTAGTAGAGCTATATATTAAAAAGATAGAAGACAACACATGGCGTGACTGCCGGGGCTGGCTCGCGAGCCCGCAGGCCCAGGGCGGGCGGCTGGAAGGGGAAGGGCCCGCGGCTGGAGCGGGCAGCGCCAGGGCTGGCGTCCGCGGCGGGATTTCTCCCAATGATGAAGCCTGTTACCAGGGCATTCTCTTACTCAGCCACACGACCACAAGCCTGAGCTACAGCTGCAAAAGCCCTTCACAGGGGCACCTGCATGAGCATCTTTCCCTAGACCTCCAGCTCTGAGGCTAGGCGTCTGGTTTGAGAACGTTCCTTTTTTAAGACAAGCCATTTAGAAGATAAATTTCCCTTTCAGCACTGCCGCTGCTGCGTCCCGTAAGTGATACTAACTAGCGTCCCTGTGAGTTCTTCTTTTACCATTGGTTTTTTTAAGAGTCTGTTGTTTAGAGTAGTGGGTGTAGCCCAGTGGTTGAGTGCCTGCCTCCCATGTATGAGATCCTGGGTTCAATCCCTGGTGCCTCCTAAAAAAATAAAAAGTGTGTTGTTTAATTTCTATGTGTTTGTAAATTTTCCAGTTTTCCCTGTTACTGATTTTTAGCTTCATTCCATGGGGTTGGAGATGGTACATTATATGATTTCAAGTTTTATTTGAAACTTGTTTTGTGAACTAATATTTGGCCTTTCCTGGAGAATGTACTGTTTCTTAAAGTGTTCTTTAAGAGAATTTTATAGGCTGCTTAACATAACCCAGGAAATCTGTGTCAGTTTCATGGACTCTTTTTGTAACTGATTCTGTCAGGCAACTTCTAGACACATCCAAAGCCAGACTTGGGAAGCCCTAGCCAGGGCAGGAGAAAATGCCCTTTTGGTCTTGGGAGAGGAAATAAAAGGAATCTCTACCCTTGCAGTATCTGGCCTAAGCCCAAGATTCCAATCCAAAAGCATGACATTTCTAATTTCGTTTTGTCTCAGGCACCAGGTGTCAGCCTCGTCACTGGTGTCACTTACTGAACAAGTTCATTTTCTTGTGTAGTGTGTAAACAACAGAATCCCAGCATTTCCTTCCTGGCCTGGTAATGATGTACTCAGCCAGTTAAATAAGCCCTTTTATCTCCTTGGATTTATGAGATGAATTCAGATACCATAAAAATGACACATATAGGTGGGAACAGGGTGAATCAAGAGTCGTTTCGTTCAATTTGTCAAGATACGCCAGGCATCCTGGTTTTGGTGGGGGTCTGTGTGTGTGTGTGTGTGAGACCCCTCTATTTAGATGGTAATATTGATCAGAGGCTGTTTATGGGGTGGATTGATGGCATATTGCCTTTTTGGTCATCCCTGGTGAAGTAGAACTACTATTTTTCTCAAAAGAATAAAACCCACTCCTTGTGGTTCTTTTCTGAAACAATTTCAGTCAAAACACTGCCACCCAGTGTGTTGATTAGGAGAAGCAAAATAGACCACGCTCTTGAAACAGTTTTCCAGTATATATAGCAAATAACATACTTTCGTAGTTATAAGCGCATAAGTCCTGGGAGACTATAAAATAGTTCGTTTTGAGTGTAGAGCTGTCCGGTCCATATCTTGCTGCACAGCAGAGCAGCTATCCCAGCTAAGGGAACGATCGCTCTGGCTTTTGGAATGAATGGTGAGATGATCCTGCCCGCCCTCCCAGCCTGGGTTCCCGTCCGGCGCGCCACGGGAGCCGGGCTAAGGCTCTCGGCAGCGTGGTCGCTCCTCAGGGATCCTGCTCCTGCCTCGGCACCGCCGCGTCTCCAGACACGCCTGGGTCCCGCCGCTCGCCCCAGGAGTGAGTGCAGGTCCCTGCGCTGTGTCTCCCTGTCCTGCTGCCCCAGCCCCAACCGCTCAGGTCGGCCTGGGATTCGCCAGCGACGTGTCAGACACCAGGTCCCGCGCCCGAGAGCCCGGGGACCTCGCACGGGCTTTCCAGACGCCCCGGCGAGCTCACCTAAGGGGCGCAGGGAGGCGAGCCCCCCTCGCCTTCCCCTGCAGGGGTCCGGGCGCCCCGCCCCGCCTCTCCCAGCACTGCAGGCCTCCTGCGCTCTCGCACCCGCGGAGCAGGAAGTCCCGCAGGCGTCTAGCTGCTCACTGGAAGGCGCGTTGGAGAACGCGGTGGAATTCAGCGCTCACGTGCTGGGGAAGGCATCGGGCGTTCGTGTTAAGCCCGAAGGCCGCGGGGGACACAGAGTGACCGTGCCCGGAAACGCGCCGCCACAGGCCACAGGCGGGCGGGTGGGAGAGGGGCAGAGGCCGCGGGGCTGCGGGGGCTGGCGCTGCGTAGGGGCTGCGGTGCAGCGCAGAGGCGGGCGCGGGGAGCGGCCTCGCGCCCCTTCAGCACCGACTCGCCACCTCCATCCAGGCGCCAGACGCGGCGGGGGCGGCGCCGCGGGAAGGGCCCGCGTCCTGCCGCCTCCCTGTCCACTGCTCGGAGGAGCCTCGAGGAGGGAAGCCAGGCAGGGCTGAGGTCCAGCGTGAGTGGGGCAGGGCTGTCTCGGGCCTGAACAGCACGGGCGGGAGGGAGGCAGGCCAGGGAAGGAGGGGGGCAGAGGCGGGAGCTCAACCACCCAACCCCCACGGCCCCAGCCCAGAGGGGAGAAGACGCCCACTTTCCCAGCCAGGAGGTCATTTGACGGTTCCCTTCCCACGGCCTTCGTTTTCTCTGTAAATTAAGACACAAGCTGAGAGCAAACGGAAAAAATTTTGAGGCAACAGTTTGGAAGAACTGAAGCAGGAGGGAGGAAAAAAGGCAAATGGCAGGAAGTTACATTAATGTCTAAGCAGAGTCGTGTCCAGTTAAGCAATAACAGCGAGACGGGCCGTGGCTCAGCTCCCCACCCGCACGTCCGCCCCACGAGGGCGCGGAGCTTCCCGGGGCAGTGGCGCCCCTTCTCCCCCGCCTGCCCCGCCGGCCCCGGGACGGGCAGAGACTGGCAGCGGGTGGCGCCGAGACGCACGCCCTGCTGAGGCTTCCCGCAGAGAGGAGCGGCCGCTGTCAGGGAGGGTCTCGCGGGCCAAGGACTGACTTCTATGGACTTGGCGTCTCTTCTCATCTGGACAGCCGCAGCCGTCTGCTTTTGTCGCCTCTTCACTCAGCATCCTGGGCACCTGCCCGCTGCCGCGCGCGGGTCCTCAGCGGCTGGCTCCCGGAGCTGCTGCGGCGATCTGCCCCGCGTCCCGCACTCGCAAAGCACCGAGGCGCCTTCTCGCCGCCTCACAGCCAAGTGCGGGCGCGCTCGGCTCTGGGCTGCTTTTCTGTTTGTTTTTGTTGTTTGTGTTGAAATGATCCAATTTTATTTGTCATTAAAAGTTATTTCTGTATTTTGATAGTAGAAACAATTCTGATGGATAAAGAAAATACGGTGTAGCCATACAATGGAACGTTATTCAGCCGTAACCTTGAAGACATCAAGCTGGCTGAAAGAGCCAGACACAGAAGGACGCATCAAATGCGCTCACTGATGGGAAATAGTTAGAATAAGCACATTCATAGCGCCAGAAACTAGAAAATAGGTTACCAGGGGCTGGGGTGCGGCTAGAGAATGGGGAGGTAATGCTTCAATTGTAGTTTCTTTTGGGATGATGGGAAAGTTTTGGTAATGGGTGGAGTGATGTAGCAATTGTGAAAGTAATTAACACCAAGTTGCATATTTGTGTGTGGCTGAAAGGGAAAATTTTAGGTTGCATATATGTTATTAGAATAAATTGTTTTTAAAAACCCATGGGACTCTACAAGGAAACCAGGGAAGAATAACGTAAGCCATGGCTTAGTTAGTAGTGCAGTTATAAGAACATGCTGTCATTCGTAACAAATGCACACACTGATGTAAGGTGCTAATACTGGAGGTGGGATTGGGAACCCTGTATTTTCTATGATTGTTCTGTAAACCTGCAACCTCTAGAATAAAAAAAGAAACCATTCTGAGATATACATCCTATAAATTCATACTTGTTTCTAGTTCTTATTTTCCATAAAAAAGCATTTCTATTTTTTTATTCATTTTTTTTAAAATATTACATTCAAAAAATATAAGGTCCCCATTCACCCCCACCGCCCCCACCCCACCACTCCCCAGCAACACTCTCCCCCATCATCATGACACATCCATTGCACCTGGTAAGTACATCTCTGGGCATCGCTGCACCCCATAGTCAATGGTCCACACCATAGCCCACACTCTCCCACGTTCCATCCAGTGGGCCCTGGGGGGATCTACAGTGTCTGGTAATTGTCCCTGAAGCACCACCCAGGACAACTCCAAGTCCCGAAAATGCCTCCACATCTCATCTCCTCCTCCCATTCCCCGCCACCAGCAGCCACCATGGCCACTTTTTCCACACCAATGCCACATTTTCTCAATTACTAACCACAATAGTTCATGAATAGAATATCAGTAAGTCCACTCTAATCCTTACTGTATTCCTCCTTCCTGTGGACCTTGGCTTGGTTGTGTCCATTCCACATCTATGTCAAGAGGGGGCTTAGATTCCACATGGATGCTGGATGCAATCCTCCTGCTTTCAGTTGTAGGCACTCTAGGCTCCATGGTGTGGTGGTTGACCTTCTTCAACTCCATGTTAGCTGAGTAGGGTAAGTCCAATAAACCAGAGTGTAGGAGCTGAAGTCTGTTGAGGCTCAGGGCCTGGCTATCATATTGTCAGTCCAGAGATTCAGATCCCCCAGCACCAACTACAATTCCAGTAAAGTAGCAGGAAAGGCTTGTGAAAAGAGATCACATCTGAGTCCAGCTCCATCACACAGAAACACCAACTCGAGAAGGGCCAACTGACATGGCAGTGAACTCCATCTGCCATGACCATAGAACCTGTGAGTCTCTTTAGCCTTCAAAAGAACCAATACCTGGGGTTGTATCTACTTTATCTGTCTCTAAGACATATCTGTCTCTGCTCAGGTGTGCATAAGGAAAAAACATTTCTAGATGTCAAAAGATACTTAGACAAAGCATATGCATGCATATTTTGATATATTGTGCCAAATTGGCTGTCAAAAAATAGTATAATGATTTACAGTCTACCCAGTAATACTTGGTGACATCAGCAACTTTTTGCCCTGTCTCCCTTTCCTGGCCATGCTAGAGAATTCCACTTGAACTTGACATGCCCAGAAAGTGAGAAATGGCAAGAACAACAGGTTGGCAGTCCAAATTCAAGAAGCCCACTTTTTAAAAAGTTTTGGTTTATGTATCTCCCCCCTCCTCCCACCGCTGTTTGCACTCGCTGTCTGCTTGTCTTCTTTTTTTAGGAGGCACCAGGAACCGAACCCAGGACCTCCCAATCCCAATTGCTCGAGCCACCTCTGCTCCCCAGGTTTTTGGTCCTTGACACTTCGCTGGATCTCAGAGCTCAGCGGTTCACTGAGAAAACATTTAGTTGTTCAAAGTAGTCTCAGTAAATTAAATTAATACATTTTTGCATACATTCTGCTCTTTTGCACAAGGAGTAGGTCGATTAAAAACCACTATTAGTAGGGAGCAGATGTAGTTCAAGTGGCTGAGCGCCTGCTTCCCATGTATGAGGTCCTGGGTTCAATCCCCCATGCCTCCTAAAAACAAACAAACCAAGCCTTATTGGGGAGCAGGTACAGCTCAGTGGTTGAGCACCTGCTTCCCATGAATGAGGTCCTGGGTTCAATCCCCCATGCCTCCTAAAAACAAACAAACCAAGTCTTATTGGGGAGCAGGTGCAGCTCAGTGGTTGAGCACCTGCTTCCCATGAATGAGGTCCTGGGTTCAATCCCCCATGCCTCCTAAAAAGAAACAAACAAACCAAGTCTTGCTGGGGAGCAGGTGCAGCTCAGTGGTTGAGTGCCTGCTCCCACGTACAAGGTCCTGGGTTCAATCCCTGGTACCTCAAAACAACAATGAAACTTAAAAACCACTCATTAGAGACAAAGTTACAAAATTAATGCTTATAGGCTGGTTTCATTATGGCAACTGATGGTTGTCATTATAAATATTTAGGGTTTTTTTCCTCTCATTTACAAAAGTAATACCAGTTACAGTATTTCCCCTCAAGTAGAAAAAAAGTTATGTGCTTCTTCCAGTCTTCTTTTAAAAACAAACAGCACTTTTTATCATAGCCATATATGTATAATTGAAAATTTTCCCTTTTCACCACTTTCAAGTATACAATTCAGTGGTTTTAATTACAGTCACAATATTATGCTGCCATCACCACCATTATCCAACTTTTTTTTCATCACCTCCAACAGAAACTCTGCACGCAGTAAGCAGTAACTCCCATTCCTCACCCCGCCCCATCCCCACACCCTGGTTACTGGTAATCTACTTTGTGGCCATGATTCTGCTTATTCTAGATATTCTGTATAAGTGAAATCATACCATATTTGTCCTCTTGTGTCTGGCTTATTTCACTCAACAGGTCTTCATGGCTCATCCATGTCGTCACTTCAGAACTCGATTCCTCTTTACAGCTGAGTAATATTCCTCTGTATGTCTACACCACACTGTTTACCCACTCACCTGCAGGTGGGCAGTTGCGCTGCTTGCACCTCTTGGCTACTGTGAATAATGCTATGAACATAGGTGTATAAATATCTGTTCCAGTCCCTGCTTCCAATGGGATTGCCAGGACATATGATCATTCTACGTTCAGCTTTCTGAGGAACCACCAAACTGATTTCCACAGTGACTTTAACATTTTACAATCCCTACACTGTACAATGGTTCCAACTCTCATCAGTGCTTGCTCTTTTCTTTTCTTTTCTTTTCATAATAGCCATCCTGTGGGTATGAAGTGGCGTCTCCTTGAGTATTATTTCACATTTCCCTGATGACCAGTGATATTAATCATGTCTTCACATGGGCACTGGCCATTTATATATCTTCTTTGAGAAATGTCAAACTCTTTGCCTTTTTAAACTGGTGGTTTATAGCAGTTCTTTATGTATGTTTTGGACAATAAACCCTTACCACATACATATATGGTTAGCAATTATCACTGTGCCTGTTTTGTTTTGTTTTGTTTTTAACTTTTTCTTGCTCTCTTTGATCTCACCTTGGTCTTAGCCAGCATTAAAAAACTAGCCCAAATGGATCAGTTTACCAGGTTTTATCAGATGAATATGGTTATTTTTATCTCCAAACATCCCATTGTCTGGAACCTTTTCTTTCACTTTTCTTTCCTGACACTTCGTTTGGGCCCCAGTTCTGCAGGGAAGCTCCTGTGCGCAGTGAAAAAGGGCACAGCCTGCCACACTGTGACTCCGAGCAAGTTACCTGCACACTAGGAGCCTCGGCTTCCAGGCAAGAAGTCCTAGCCTCTGCGAATGACCAGCGGACCTGGGAGTGCAGCCTGGCCACAGCACCCTTTGCTGCCTTTTGTTCCTACTTCTTGCAGTGTGTCTTGCAGTGTGTCCAGCTTTTTCCTAGGTTTTATGTCTTGTGTCTTTAATCACCAGGAAAGAAGTAAAATCCTAGGGGGTGAGACTTACTGGCCAATTTCGAGTAAGAAGCTGTCTCTGCACCGTGAGCAAGGGCCAGGTGGTGGCGTCCTTGTAAGAACCGCAAAGACCTCCCGGGGCTTGAGGCAGGGGTAGCTCCTAGAAGCCTGGGGTGCTGGGAGGGCACTCCCACAGGTGCCCGGCAAAGCCTTCTTTACTGGACTAGGAAAGCAATTTTTGAGAAAACCGATGTTAACTTTGTTCATTCTTTTTTTCCTTTTTCTTTTTTTAAATTTCTCTCCCCTTCCCCCACCCCCGGTTGTCTGCTCTCTGTGTCCACTCACTCACTGTGTGTTCTCCTGTGACCACTTCTAGCCTTATCAGTGGCACCGGGAATCTGTGTTTCTTTTTTCTGTGTGTCATCTTCCTGCATCAGCTCTCTGTGTGTGTGGTGCCATTCCTGGGCAGGCTGCACTTTCTTTCACCCTGGGCAGCTCTCCTTAGGGGGCGCACTCCTTGCGTGTGTGGGACTCCCCTATGCGGGGGACACCCCTGCGTGGCAGGGCACTCCTTGCACGCATTGGCACTGCGCATGGGCCAGCTGCACACGGGTCAAGGAGGCCCGGGGTTTGAACCGCGGACCTCCCATGTGGTAGACGGACGCCCTAACCACTGGGCCAAGTCCCTTTTCAAGCTTGTTCATTCTTTTAACTCTGTCTCCTCAGTCCCTGCACGTGACAATTCCTCTTCTAGGTACTGGAGAATCGACAGAGAAAAAACAGATGCGAGATCTGCTCTAACGCCGCGTGGGGTTCAGCTCTCAGCCCGCCCGCAGCAGCCCCCCAGCAGAGCATCAGCGGTGACGTGGGTCGGGCCGGGCGGCCGCGCGCGCAGAGCAGCCTGAAGCAGCAGCCTGCGCCGCCCAGGCCTGCGCGCTGCGTGCGATGGGGCACGAGGACAGAAGCTGCCACTGCTTTCACTCGAAGGGCTCCTTTATAAATGACACGCATATGTGTTTACATAGTTTTCATTCTTCTGCTGTATGATCTCCTGGTTTTACGTATGTGTATATACATTTAAACACATTCGCATGTGCTCAAACGTATGTGTATGTGTGTGTGTAACTACAGTAGATGATCGCTACACTGTTTCTGCAGTGACAGGTTATGAATTTTTTTCTTTTGCCACCAGAGTCAACCTTTGTATCAGATTTGGTAGGTTTGTAGAAATTCCAAGTTTTAATGTCTGTTAAATAATAAAAAAGAGGATATTTGCACTATGTACATTCTGTTGCTATGGCACTATCCACTGGTCATGCACATTTTGGTGCCCATGTAAACAGTGTACGAGGAAGGTGAAGAGGTCGTAACCACACAGGACTGCATTTAAAAGAAAAAAAGAAATCTTACAAAACACCAAGCCATTTGTATTATACAGCCAGCTTCAAGGAAATACTGAAAATTAACATCAAAAGAGACATTCCAACTTTGAAAAAAAACACAAAACCTCTGAAAACAATGATTACAGAGCTTCATGGTGTTGTATACACAGGTAAAAAAAATATTTCAGGACCCTGCCCTCTGAATGCTCGGCAGGTGCAGCAGTCTAAATTCCTATTAATATAATCCCCCTTCGAATGATGCTTAAACTGTATACGCACTTTGTCCAAATCTCTTTCGTCTTTACATCATTACACTGTTTGACAAGACCGGTATTTGTGCAGTACAGGAAAGTATTAAAATACATTTTATGGTAGGCTAAAGCGCGCAGTACATGTGATAGGAAACGACCGCCAGCTGCCAGCCCAGACGTCGGCCGTGAGCGCCCTCCAGCCTCCAGGGTGCGGCGTGGGGCTGGCGTTGTCGTGGGCACCGCGCACTGCCCCTCGCGTGGCTTCCAAACTGCGGGGCTGCTGCTCCTGAAAGCCCCACGGCGGCTCTGCAGGGGGGAAAGACACCCCGGCCTCCGCCCAAGGAAGCCTGGGGCGCTCTTGGGGCCCGCAGCTGCCTTCCCTCTCGGCTTCTCTGCTCCGCCTCCCCACGCCCCGCCTGGCCCTTGGCCTTCCAGGCTCCACTTGACCTTCTCCCCGCCCGTGGCTGCCGCCTGGGTCCCCAGGGGGCCCGCCGGAGGCCGGGACGTATTTACCAGCAACTCTGAAAGCCACCCGCTCCCTGACAACAAAATCCGCTTCTCCCTCTCAGAAGGCGTCCTCTTTTAAAACTGGGCGTGTGGAAGAGCTGGCTTCCTGCCCCAGGTCCTCTGTGCCTTGAGTAATTCTGGATGGCTCAGCGGTCAGAGCTTCCTCAGAAACCTTCTTGCTTAAACAACAAACTCTTGAGCATCTCTCCTTTCCCCTCTGGCTTCCTCTACTGCCTTTGGTGCCACACTCCTTAATGGCCCAAGTCACAGTGCGAAATCATACCTCAACACGTGCTTTCCATGACTCCTTTGTGTAAAAACATGTTTTGTGCATAGCAAAGTAAGTATGAATCCAAAAACTAATTTCAAGTTTAATGTCTTTTTTAAAAATTTAAATCACAGCTATTTACAAATAACTTTGGGGTGCCCTCTTGATTTCAGTCAGTTGATTCTATCGGGGGAAAACAGGGCTGCTGGAATGTAGGAAACTGGATGGAATGCAGAAATATAAATAAGACCAATTTCCCCAAACCAAAGGGTAAATAATGCCTCCCCAGAACACAGTTCTTGTCACAGAAGTACCTGTTTTTTGCTTACTTTTTTTTCCCCTAAGAGTCATATACACCAGAAAACATGATTAAGAGACCTAGAGCTACCGCATACCAAAGAGGGTGGAAAATAACTCAGTATTTATAATATTAAAATAAAGTATTCAACCACAAAAAAGTAGTAATAGTTTCCTAATTTACAATTTGCATCCAAAGGATGAATAACTCACTAATAAATAATATTTATATAAATATTTTGTATGCTGAAAATAGATTATTGTAAAAATTTGGTGGTGGAAAACCCGACTGTGCCCCCCGCACCCCTCCCCAGGTAGAGCGTGTCTGGTGTTAATAAAACGAGCGCGTCTGGCAGCAGAGCAGTTGTGCCGGTGCCTTGGGCGCGCGGGAGGGAGAAGGGCGTGGAGAAGGCCGCGACGTCGCAGACGGAGGCTCCGGGCCCGCTGCGTGCTGGGTCCAGGCGCAAGTCCCCGCAGGGCGGCTCTGACGGGGCGAGCGCCTTCCCGGGCCTGCCCTGAAGCCTCCGCGACGCGGCTGGGGCCGGAGCGGCCGCGGCGAGACGGGGGCAGGTCCTGGGGCAGAGCTCGCCCCCGCCAGGGAAGGGGCTGGGCCCGGGCGCGCGGCTTCCTGTGACAGGGCCTTCGTCACGGCCACGTCCAGCAGCGCCCCACGGCGACGCGCACTGTGACCAGCCTTCCTCCTCGAGGCCGTGGTGGGGCAGACGCAGCTTCTCCACGAGGAAGCGCACAGAGCAGGAAGCTTCAGGGACCGGGTCTCAGGCAGCAAATTTGGAGATATGATTTGGCCGGAGGGTGAGCCAGCTGGTGTTTGCCGCCCTGCGAGTCAGATACAGCTGGAGGTACTCAGCTCCCTGAGCAACAGAGGCTGAACCCACCAGTCTGTGAAGAAACAACCCCCTGACGGCCGGGCCTGAGCGCAACGCCATCATCTGCCTGTTTCATCATCTCACAGCGGCCTCCTTCCCTTGCTCTCTCCTCTGTCTGCAGAGAAAATGATTTTTCACAACTGAGGATTGTTCTCGAAAGGCTCCTAATCACCTTGAAATCGGCAATAGATCTACACACTTAAGAAATCTGTACAATGAGTACCTGAGCTATACACAGAGTGAAAAACCACACAGCAAGAACATATTGGCTTACATTCTTATCAAGCAGAATTGCAATAGCTTATCACACAATTTAAAGTAACTCCAATTACCACTTATATAGACCACCCAGTTACACTGACCGTAAGCCACTGATTTACTTCATTTTATTTCCTGTGGCCTCTGGCATGGAGGCATGCTGATGGACTAATACCCTTTCATCGTGGTTAGGAACAGCCTCGCAAAGGACCACAGTCTTCGACATCCTCTCTCTCTTTTCTTTAAGGTACGAGGGGCCAGGGATTGATCCCAGGACCTCGTATGTGATAAGCCAGCACTCAGCCACTGAGCCACATCGGCTTCCCTGAGTTGGTTTTTTGTTTGGCTTGTTGTTTTTCAGAAGGCACCGGGAGCCAAACCTAGTACCCCCCCCATGTGGGAGGCAGGTGCTCAACTTTGAGCCCTATCCGCTCCCCATATCCTCTCTTTTTAAGATTCTTTCATAAAACGGCCAGAGATGCAAATATTCCGCTACTTTCTCATGTTATATTTTTGCTCTTAGGAAATGTCCAGCACCCACTACTCAAAGAACACAATCAACACGAGTAATTTCTTGCATGTAGAATCTTTTTTCCTCAACAAAATAGTTTCTAAAGTAACATGACAAAATAGTTTGACCTCTTTGTCACTGGCCCTGGCCTGACATCATAAAGGCACTCTCCTTCCACGGTGTGTCTGCTTGGCTAGGAAACGCCTCCCTGGCCAACACCCTGTCCTGCCTACTTGATGAGGTGTTCCCTGCAGCCTGATGACCACGGAGCTTTCTTTCTTAGGAGGTACCAGGGATTGAACCTGGGACCTCATACATGTGACGTGCGTGCTCAACCTCTGAGGTGCACCTGCTCCCCTCAGATAGTGTTGACGTGTGGAGTGGACAAGCATAAGACAATACAAAACCAGGGCAGTGCTGGCCTTTTACCACAGGTGATGGGAGTCGACTGGAGAAAGGTGGTTCTGGCTGAAAGGATGAGGGGGGCAGGGAGGGGTGCCAGTGCTCGTCTTCCATCGACCTAGTCCAGCCACCGCACAGAGGGAAGGGGTCCCTGAAGGGAGCTTAGAGCTGGAGTGGGGACGGACTTGCTGTGGTTTTATGGTTGCACAAAGAATACGAGAGGAGAAGGGCTTTCTAAGGACCGGCCAGATGAGACAGCCATTCCAGAAGGCCACTTCCACAAAGCAGACTTAGCGTGCAGACAACTACATTTACGCTGACTTCAAATTCAATGAATTCAAATTCCAAAGTTACAGGATGCTCAAGGCTTTCACTGGGAATGTACCAGGACACCCCAAGCATCTTTCATTGCATTTCTTTTTAAAGCACAGTGCCAAGTCACAGCGTAGTCTCTGCTGAGAAGTACACAAATAATGCTTCGGGCCTGCCTCTGAGGAACTCCTGCTTCGTGTCGCTTCTCCAGTGGGGAATCAACCGGGCTCCCCCCCCAGCTCCCCCCCCCCCAGCCTCTTCTGAACCACAGCAAGCAGGGCGGGACAGCAGGTCAGCGATCAAGACTAACAGCTCCCCTGGAAGACCTGGTGAGCACCTACTACGTGCCTTGCACCAGTGCTCTGAATCTGCAGTGATTCTTTCCTCATGACAACCCTGCAAGGTAGCTACTTCTCCATTTTACAGTTGAGACACACTGAGACAGAGTTGAGGCAACTCTGTAAAGTCACACTGCTCGTGAGTAATGCGTCAGGACTCGGAACCCCACGCGGGTGCATCTAGGGCTGGGATCCGCGCAGCCGGCAGCTGCCTCCCACACCTTCCCTCCTCGATGGGCGAGCGCACTGATCTGTGCCACGACACAGGAGGGCCCCTTGCCCTTGGAGGGTGATCCAAGCAGGAAGCCCATCAAGTTCACCATCGGGGGTATCAGAGACCCCAGCCAGCTCGGGGAAGGGGTCCACCTGGCCCCTCAGCTCACCTGACTTCTTGTCCTGCAGCAGACGCCTCGGGGCGGGCTGAAATCCAGTCCTGCCTGCTCTCTCCTCTCTGTAGCTCCTTTCTTCCCGACAGCCGCCTGCCACGCCAACCTCCAGGCCAGCTACTAGACGGCGGCGCAGCCACTCAAGTCAGCACATGTGCTGTGCTCGCTGCTCCCAGACCAGAGAGCGCCGGCGCCAACCTGCCGGCCTCAAAGCAAAGGCGCGGGGGCCTTCTCTCCACACGGGAGCTTGACCTGTCAGCTCCGCCGCGGGAGCGCCTGCAGGGGCAACTTCTCCCCTGTAAGGTGGCCGCCACACCACCTCCTGGAGGCCTGCAGGGAGACTCCTGCCACTGATCCCTGGCTCCACCCGGGCGCCGCTGCTTCCTCGCCCCCCCTCCCTGAGGAGCTGCTTCCCAGGACCCCTCCCCCGTCACCCCCACGCCCCGCCCGCCACCCCCGCAGGCCTTCTAGTCCCGGCGCAAACGCCCCCTTCCCCGCGTTTCACAGCGCTGTGTGCCCGGCTGTCTTGTCACCCTCTATCCTCTTTACTCTCCTAAGGCTCCCCTAGATCAGGGGTCCACGACCTGCAGCCTCAGGCCGACCCAGCCCACAGCATGCTTTAGTGCGTGAAGTTCCTTGGAACACCACCAGGCAACTCATTTACGGAGGGTCCAAGCTGCCCTGGCCCCACGAAGCCAGAGCAGAGGAGTGGTGACAGAGACCTTCCCCTGCAAAGCCTGACGTGTTCGCTGTCTGGTTCTTTACGGGAAGTCTGCCGGGCCCCGGTCTGGCACGTGAGCTCTTGGAGGGCATGTTTCATGGCCCCAGGGGACCCCAGCGCCTAACCCAGGATCCTGCACGAACAAGTCTCATTACATATCCGATGAACGAACAAACGCATCTGAGAATGGAAAACCCAGCAGCTGGACCCTGAGAGTTTTAAAGAGAAAAATACACATTCTGTAAGCAGGATTAATTATCGAGAATTTAAAAATCTAAAGCCTCATTTTAAAAAATATGTTTCCTGAAAGGGAAATTCTCAGAGGCCCAGTCCACACTGTCCTGGCAAATGCCGGGTAGAGGGAGGGCCTGGGACTCCTGCACAGATGAAAACACGACCCAGAGGTGCACCCAGCAGTGAGGGCGGGGGTGTCAGGCTGAGGACTGCTCAGGGTGGCGGCTTCCAGCCCTGTGCTGCTTCCCGGAGTGTCAAAATATCCCACATCTAAAAGAGGCCAAAATGTCATTTTCAAACAGGTAAAAAATATATATATATTTCCTGAAATAAAATCATCTGGAAATACTTGTCACCCAGCCCAAGGCTACTTTTGGGCTGTTGAAACTTTATTCCATCTTCCAGCACTTTTACCTATAGGTCACTCTTTATTTTTATGATTTGTCCAAAGACCAACATAGATTTTAAGAGTTAACCCAAGCCAAAAAGCACTACAGTTAATTTCTTACTCAAGAACAAAAGGCGTCAACATATCAAGTGTCTTTACTTATCTTCCTGCACTGCTGAAATGCCCGTTCAGCTGCCCTGCTTTTAAGTCCCATGGGGCCCCTTTCTTCCCCACCCCCCATTTCTTAAGTGTCTAATGGCTGAGGTCCCCTTCTTAAGGCAAGTGTGACGCACATGAACCATAAATAGAAGGAAATCAGTTACTTGTTACTGCAAAATTTGGAAATCATTTGCATTGTGTGGAGAGTTGAACCCGAGTTTTTTTTTTTAATGCAGTTAATACCTGGTAATTTTTATCATGCGTTAAAAGGAAATATTGAAAAGTGGTCTCTCCTGTGAGAAGAAGGAGATTTAGCATCCACTTATAAGTCACATAACTAAGTCCCTGAACTCTTCCCAGCCTCCAAAAGGCCAGCCAGGAAGCCTGCGTCAGCTGGGAGGCCAGGCAGCACGCAGCCTACAACGAGGCCTGGGCACTGCGGGGGAGAGCCATGGAAAGCTTAACGCTGAGTAGATCTTGCCAGCCTGGCAGTGGGTGGGACAGTTAATTCAAGCATGAATTTTACCTGAAGGTCCGTATTAACTGTATTCTGCTAGTTACCCTACTACCTGATGAAACGGTATCATCCAACCAATCCCACAAGCAGCAGCCCATTGGGGTACAGAGATAAATTAATGATGAGAAAGATGAAAACGCATCCCAGTAGTACTCCAGGTGCCCAAGTGGAAAGACGAACGTAGCTAGAGAACTATGTTGAGCCAACCCTGAAAAATTAAGTCTCATTGTATGTGATGGTTCTATTCAGTTTTTATTATTTTCTTCCAAATGGCCACCCAGTATGCATCCACTCTTTGTCCTTTCTGTCCTCCTGCCCTGCCCCCCAGAAAAGGACAATACACCCTTCGGTAACCCATAAAGGGAGACCTCAAAGCTCCGCAGTCCTGGACATGACCAACCAGCTGGAAACGTGGGAGCTACTCTGGGTCCACATGAGTAAATGTATCGATGGGCCAATAAAAACTTGGAATGATCACCCAAAATGTGTTTATTAAGCAATGTATGGCTCAGGGTGCTTTGTAAGACATTTGTACAAAGGGGTTTCACTGTGTTACAGATTTGAGAGTACAAGGTAGTACCAAGGGCAGTTCAATACATCTGTGGGTTATTTATACACAAATGAGGTTGGGTAAGTTCCAGACACCCTGTATTCCACCAATGAACACCAAGTTAGAAGGAAAAGGCTCAGTTCACTCAAGATATGATCACATAAAGAAAGGCGCCTGTGGGGAAAGTGGACCTGATTTAGCGACACAGAATCTTTATAAATATACTCCTCTAACTATGTTGGTTTTCCATGGTCTCAATGGCCACGGACACACAGAAATGTTCAGAGAAATGAAATGATCTCCTTAGTGGCCATGTAGGAGGACTGTTTGCATCTCAGTAAACTAGAAATTTATCTTGAGGAAGTTAACTTTGTCATCTTGCCAATCTGACTAAGAAACATTTGGTACCCAAGGTTTAAGCTGACTAAATGGGGAAAGTATCTTCACCTAGGAGCTGGGCCTCACATTATAAAAAGACATCTCAGAATCCAGGAATATCTTGGCCTAGATAAGATTCTAATGTTTTTCTGTTAATTACAATCTGGTCACGTTGCTCCAAAAACAGCAATACTGGATAATGTAAGCATTTAAACTTAGAAATAAAAGTGGTTTGCCAGTTAATACCATTAGGAACCGAAGGTGAAATGAAGTTTCTAGCACCGGACAAACTACACTTTCCTAAAATAAGGGTCATCTTATCACTGGCCTCTGTCACAGTAACCCAGGCCCCAGGATGGAGAATGTTCCATGACTTGTGGCTTTATTAGAAAAGAAATAGTCAAGTCAATCACATTCTGCATCTGCAGTTATTACACGATGCAGCTAAAAAGCAAAACCAACCATTACATTATTTAAAAATAGAAGCCTCCTCTGGAAAATGCCTTTCTAAGAGTCTCAGGGTGGCCTAAAGAGGAGAAAGAAGTAAAAACGTAGGGAAATCCGTGTGCGAGCAGGTCCTCCGGTGGCGCTCTAATGAAGTGGCTGTGTGTCCAAAGCACCTGCCCTGCATGGCTGTGCTCAAGCAGCGGGTGAACTGGCTCGCTGGGGGGGGGGGGGGGGGGGGGAGGGAGCTGGCAGCAACCCACATCGGGGCCCCACAGCTCCCACTGCAGGAAATGGGGAACCCACCCAAATTCCCAGCAAAGCAGCCATTTTCTGCGTGGCAGTCTTCAGCTTGGGCAAGATGCAATTATTAAAGGTTTATCAGAGGCCCAGCCGGGCCGAGATGCCCGTTTTCCGTGTCCTCTGCAAAGCGGCCCTTCAACAGCAGCTTCCCAGGCCTAGATTAGGGTTTGAGGTAAAGAGCGGCCCAAGGCAAAGACCTCCGCCCACTAAGCCCCCTCCGCCTCTTCTGGAAGCCCCTTTGCTGCACCCAGGGCAGCACGAGCCCACACAGAGAGGGTGCAGGGGACACCGCACCCTGCTGCTGAGACCTGGGGCGAGGGCCCGCGTGCGCGGCTCTGGCTCTCGTTTTGCAGCGAGCAGGAGAAGGTATGCAATGGGAGCTGCACTCAACAACCCGGGTGCTTCCGGAAAACTGGATTCATAAGCGTCCGGCTTCCACGTGGAAGCAGCCGGCGGGGCCGGTGCTGGCGAGGCAGAGCTCACGTGGGGGCCCTGGGCGAGGCGGGCTGGCAGAGCAGGGTGCCGGGGTGCATGTGAGCCTCAGGCAGACAGTGCGCTCCAGCGGGGGTGCCCAAAGTCAGCACTAGGCAGAGAACGTACCAGACAGAAGCCCGGCAGGTTCCGGGCAGGAGCGGGCAGGGGTTTCTCCCCGGTGGCCAGCAGGGGCAATGCTCTTTGGAACGTGACAGACTCCAAAAGCAGGATGTCACCTGGAGAGCAGAGGTCAGCGCACCCCAGCAGCCATCAGAACAGGAGAGTGCAGACGATGAAAAAGACACAAGGGGATTACTTTAAAAAATGAATAAAGAGGAAAAAAAAGACACAAGGAAGTGGACTTGGCCCAGTGGTTAGGGCGTCCATCTGCCACATGGGAGGTCTGCAGTTCAAACCCCGGGCCTCCTTGACCCGTGTGGAGCTGGCCCATGCGCAGTGCTGATGCGCGCAAGGAGTGCCGTGCCACGCAGGGGTGTCCCCCGCGTAGGGCAGCCCCACGTGCAAGGAGTGCGCCCGTAAGGAGAGCCACCCAGTGCGAAAGAAAGTGCAGCCTGCCCAGGAATGGCACCACACACACGGAGAGCTGACACAGCAAGATGATGCAACAAAAAGAAACACAGATTCTGGGTGCTGCTGATAAGGATAGAAGCAGACACAGAAGAACACACAGCGAATGGACACAGAGAGCAGACAACTGGGAGGGGGAGAGAAATAAAAAAACGACAAAGGACGGCTGGGGAGAAGCACATCTTTTTGGTTACCAGCAAACAGCAGGGTTCTGTAAGCCCTCATCTCAGGCAGGTAACACCCTGCTCGCCATCAGGGCTTTGAATCCACTCCATCAGGAAAGGGGGCTCCCCAGCGTCCTTTCACGCAGACCAGACAAAGCACTCCTTCGCCCAGAAACCTCATCTGGGGGAAGAGTGTGTCCTGCAGTCTGCACGTCCTGCTGGCCTGCCCAGCATCTTCACGTGGAAGTGGCCTCATGTGCTCCCCGGAGGCCTGAAACCAAGGGCATTTCAATTGGGATGCGTAAGGCTTAACCTGACTAAAGGAAGACCCATCCACTTTCAAGTTTAACCCCCGCCCCTCGCCATTCTCCTAATGCTTCTACTACCCTGGTCTTTGAAGACTGAGGGTAGAATATTTCTCTCTGAAACTTGATATAGAAACCTAGTTTATTTTTGTTTTAAGCATTGCTGTTAAGCTCTGGAGATGACACAGTCTAATTACGCCTCTACGTGTCAAAAACGTTAAATTTTCTATTTTTGCAACTCTACATAAACTAAGGTTTGGAGGAGGCTTCTTGGATGTGCAGTTAGAGTGGAAGTATATTATTCCCGTATTGGGTTGTGATGTAAATTTCTTCACAAACACGAGTGGACCCTCGTGCTTTGTCTGCTTGGCAGACACCATAGAAAAGGCACACCACTTACTTCATCAACTAAATGCAAAAGAAATGAAAGTGTTCGCTTCTCTGGGTTGGCCTCAGGTTGCCTATTGCTGTCAGGGAGCCAACCGTTCTCTGATACACTGAATTCCTGAATCAGAAATGACCTCAGCTTCAAGTGAATGGTGATAATAACTGAAATTTATGTCAGTAAGAGACAAGTGTGGCTTGTTTCCAAATGAAACAAGCATTGAAAATATTTATGGCATATTTCATTATTTCATAAGTGCAACTTTATCCCCAAATTCAGCAAAGCATTTAAAATATATGCAATCTATATTTTATATAATGCTTTGCTACAGTATTGCCCTATATTTTGCCCTATGGCCAAAACAAATGCAAATCACAGAGCAGCAGAAAGGAGATTCTAAGTTTGTCTTGCTTGTTCTTCTGAAGTCAACTTGGCACACTCAGGTAAGTGGGAATACCTGAATAAGATTAAAAACATTCCAACTTTACTTTGATTGATGAAGATACAATCAAAAGTCCTCACAAAAGCCTTTTTTAGATATTAATAAAGCATGCTAAACCTATTCAGATAAACATTCAACGTCTTAGCTCCTTGGATTTGGAGGAATCAACCCACCACTGTCGAGAGTTTTCCCAACAAAACAGCTGCAGATAGACTGGACTTTGCTGGGAGGATGAGTGGGAGTCTACTGGCAAGGATCCGCAGAGGAGGTGCATCTAAGACAAGATGCTTTCTATTGTGTTAAGAATTTTCTATTGCAATGTCAATGGTGCTTCACCAGCAAAATCTGAACAAAGCAGACATAAGAGAAAACAAGGCATCCACAAGCGGAAGTGTGATTTCCACGAAGGTGGCATTCCCATACCAAAGGCACACCATGCCGCCATCTCCAGCAAGCATTTTAATGCCTTTCCCAGCACCCTGAGGCTGAAGCCTGGCCTGCTCCCTGCAAAATCCCATCAGAAAATGAGCGTCGGGTCGTCTTCGACGCTTTCAGTGAGCTGATACAGTAGTACTCGCCTCATGCACGCGGCCGACAATGGACCCTTCTTCCCATCCGGAAAACATTTTCGTGATACCACAGATTCTGGGCTTAATTTGGATTCCAGTCAGTAGGCTCAGAGCCACAGTACATGGTGTGGGTTTGAATTAAATCTCTGTCCCTTAAAAAACCAGCGATGGCTCTAAGCCTGCCTGGTACGTAAACATCTGAACACCATGAAGCACGGCCGTGGCTCTGGGGCCGCCCGCCCCCACCGCCCACCAGCCACAGGAGGAGCCGCTCCCAGCAAGGGCGCTGGAGCGCCCACCCGCACTGAAGAGGCTGAGGGACGTCGGGGTCTTCTGACCCTCGAGTGTCCTAAATGCCCATTTTAATGACAAGGGCTTTGAGCTTCTTCCTTCTTTCTCAAAATTAAAATTGACTATAAAAGACTAGAAAATACTGAAGAGGCAAAACATCATGTACTTACAGAACGTTAGTCAAGGTATTGGTATTTGAAAAACACAGTTAACAGAATCCCCAGAGGCAGTGCGTATGCCACTCCCACTATACTGACCACAGCCACAGTCTCGGGAGGTGTCAATGCTTGTTTAGGGTCAACAGCAGCGGCAGCGCCTGGGATTGCTAATTTCTTTAAAGACTTATTTATTTATTTATCTATCTATTTATTTATTTATTTATTTATTTATTTATTTTTCTCCCCTCCCCCCACCCGGTTGTCTGTTCTCTGTGTCTATTTGCTGTGTCTTGTTCCTTTGTCCGCTTCTGTTGTTGTCAGTGGCACCAGAATCTGTGTTTCTTTTTGCTGCGTCATCTTGTTGTGTCAGCTCTCCATTTGTGCGGCACCATTCCTGGGCAGGCTGCACTTTCTTTCGCGCGCTGGGCGGCTCTCCTTATGGGGCACACTCCTTGCATGTGGGGCTCCCCTACACGGGGGACACCGCTGCGTGGTGCGGCACTCCTTGCGCGCATCAGCACTGCGCATGGGCCAGCTCCACACGGGTCAAGGAGGCCCGGGGCTTGAACCGCGGACCTCCCATGTGGTAGACGGACGCCCTAACCACTGGGCCAAGTCCGATTCCCTGGGATTGCTATTAAACAGCTGCTCAGTTTCCCCAAATACGAGGGCCACAGAAATGCAGACAGACCAGGTGACAAGACAACCTTGTACCTCTGAGAGACAGGTTAAATTTCAAAGCTCCCTAGCTCACTGCAGTGTTGTGTGTAAAATAGCAATCTAAAAGCTGACCAGAACTAGGTGCAAGTTCTCTTTGGAACTTATAGAGTGTGTTCAATTTATTTAAATATGGTTTTAATTCTTTAATACTTACAAAATACTTTTAAAAGTAGAATTCATCACAGCACAGGATCAGCTCGTAAAATTGAACACTCTAATTTTTTAATGGCAAGGTGTAATGTGTTGTTGGTGGTGGGATTTCCAGAGTTTTCTCCAAATATTTGGGAGCCAACTGCCAAATTTATGGACTTACAGGATAATATTAATATCAGAAAGCCAACTGATATAGAAATATAATTTAAAACTATTTGAAATAGTAACGGAAAACCTTTGCACCACTGATATATGGAGAGCGGTCACTGGAGGTTCTGAGGGAAGGGAGAAGAAAGAATAGGTGGGACATGGGGCATTTTGGGGACATTGGGATTGCTTTGCATGATATTGAAATGATGATGGTTAAAGGTCATTATATATTTTGTGAAAACCTATAAAATTGTATGGAGCAAAGTGTAAACCATAATGTGAATCATAGACCATTGTTAGTAGCAATGGGTCATTATTTATCAATTGTAACAAACGTACCATACTAATGAAGATGTTGTTAACAGGGGAAAATGTGAGAGAGGGAGAGGGGGAGGTATATGGGAATCCCCTACATTTTCAAAGTAACTTTTCTATAATATAAAACTTCTAAAAAATAGAGTGAAAAATACAATAAATAAGCTCCTTGCAGCTACTGCTTCTAAGATGCTCTATACTGGGTCACACACGCACCAGGCTCTCAGGACTCTGACCAAGGGTGCCCCCACCCCAGGAGGCTCACAAGGATGAAAGGATGTTTACACAAGTAAGAAACACTTCAGGAGATTTTAAGAGGGGTGTCTGATTATACGAGGCAGAGTATGGCTAATTTTTATAACCTGTGAACCAAAAAAATCGATGTTAATAGGTAATAAACATGCTGCTCTGCACCGCTGGTTACTCAGCCTCACACTGACCAGCAGGAGTGGAAAATTACATCTCACAGTGAGAACCCCATGTCCCCCAAAAGTGCACGATTTAAATTGACTCTAAAGTACATTGATTCGGGGACGAAAAAGAGATGTGTCTTAAAGAGATAAGGAATTCATTTCTCCTATTGTCAAGATTACAAAAATAAAAGAGGTGGCCTCAAATTAGAGATTGCCTTTCAGTAAAAAATTCCTGATCACGTACAGCTGTATAATTTCACGCGCCCTCGCCACAGGCGTAAAGCAGGCAAGTTATTACCGTGACTTTCAAAGAGAAAGTCTCATTTTAAAAAAGGGGGAAGAGCAGGGCGGCTGTAGCTCAGTGGCTGAGCGCCTGCTGCACATGTACTAGGTCCAGGGTTCAATCCCTGGTGCCTCCTAGAAGAAAACAGAACAAAAGTACAACAGGAAGGTACTGACCAGAAGAGACGCTCCACGCCGACTTCACGCGCAGGGACACAGGCCGCTAGACCCTGAGCGTCCGCGGGAAGTCACTGTTCACTCCGCGGGCAGGAGCAGAGGTGGAGGACGCCCGGGGCTCGCCAGGGTGGGGGGCGACACCGATTCGCCTCCCGCCAGAACAGAGGCCGCAACGGCCACCACCCTCCCGCTGCGACTAACCCCCTTCTCCACGATCTCTCGGGGGACAGCAAGGAAGACCAAGGGCCGGGGTTGGAGAACCCCGTGTGTTTCCTGTGCTGAGTCCCCCCCTCACCTCAAAACCATGAAACCGTGCAGGGAAATCTCTTAAACAAGGACCTCGGCCCCTTACGGTGTTGGAGGCCAAGGCTACTTGTTTAACATTGAACAGAGATTTCCCTGGTGAGCCAAAGAAGCATGTTTCCTAATACTTCTTAAAGAGATTTTAGTAACATATAGACTACCTAAAATGCCCCCCTTTAGCCACATTCAGAAATACCTAATACTTTCGATGCCTCATAAATCAGAGATTTCTCCTGGCTTGAGAGTGGACTGGCGAGAGCCCTGAAGAGCCCTGCCCTCGGATCCGGGTGGGAAGCCCCAGTCGCCAACCACGAATCGCTCACGTGGAGGGGACAGTCCAGGACGGCCCTGGAGAAGGCAGAGGAAGCCGCAGGACGCTCACGCACGTACACCCCACGACCGAGGGCGGGTCAGGCTTTTGTCTTTGGGAGGTACTGGGGATTGAACCTGGGCCTTCGTACGTGCAAATCAGGTGCTCAGCTACTGGGCTACACCCGCCTGCCGCCCGGTGGCCCCGAGAATGTGGAAGGCCACCAAGGCCCACGGGGCTGCCTGTGTTCGAGGCCAACCCGACCCTCGCACCAGCGGTCAAGAAAGCTGCGCAGTCTGACCAGCAACACCTGCGCACCACGAGGGCCCACGGATGCGCCAGGGCGACACCCCCACGTCCCCGGCTTTCCAGGGCCCCCACCTGTGGTTCCGTGGCGATACGCTGCAGCGGCGCAGGCGGGCAGCAGCTGTGGAGCTGCAGGATCTGGCTGCGCTTCCACGGACTATCGCAGCTCAGAGAAACCATGCTTAGGAGTAGAACGCTCCCCCCCAAAGGAAATCTTTTCTGCAAATCCAGTGTATACCACTGCTAAAAAAGGAATTCCTGTGGATAAAGCAGGGGGGCGGGAGTGAGCGGTGCCCCACTGGCCCCTCGCCTCCTGAGCAGCCCACTCTGAAGAAGACAGGGCTCCTCCCCCGGCCACGGTGACATCCACGGCCAAGAGAAGGCAGAGGAAGCCTCGGGGGGCTCACAAACGGCTCTACGCCCCCACGACCCGGGGGGCATCAGGGTTTTTTAGGAGGTTCGGGGATTGAACCCAGGACCTTAGCCCCGTGGAGCAGTTAGCTGAGGAGGGAACTTGTCACAAGCAGGCGACGTCCGTCTAGAAAGAGAAGAGGCTCTGGGCACTGACAGACCTGAGGGAGCCGCGGGCTCCGCTCCTTCCCAGGCTGCCAGCGCGCGATGCTCCTCCCTCCTGGGCCTCAGCCTCCTCACGGAAAAGAACGTTTTCCTCGACCCTCAACGGTGAGCACTCCTGCGGACTCGTTTATGAAACAGCAAGGCCTCAGGCGATGCTAACTGCTGGAGAGGGACGGGTTTGCTTCCAGGCACAGGGGGCGAACCTCTGGAACCCGCCCCCAGAACGCCCGGCTTGCCCTCACTTCACTCACATCCTCTTCCCTCTCGCTCACTCACTTCCTTCCAGGGTAGCTGGGCCTGCTCCCCTCTTTTGTGCCTGGTTAGCCGGGGAATGGGTCCCACGTGGAAAAACAACAAAGAAGAAACCTACGGCAGCAGGAAGGAACAGGACCTACCCCGAAATGACCACCTTAAGGCACAGGATCCCCTCCACACAATTGTGTCCATTTCAGTTTTAAGGGCCTTTCCTTGGCATTCTAACCAACGAACCCCCACCCCACCCCAGAATCCCCCAAACCTCCTGGCTAGTCCACCTGCTGTCGCTCCACCAGACTTCTCCATAACCCCACTGTCAACTTCTGCTCTTGGTTCATCTCCTTTCGCCTAGTGGAACCTCCTGTTCCAAATCCGGTCCCAGCTCCTGGACTAAGCTTTCTACAAACCTCATAAAGAATGGCCAGAGGCCTAGAGTTGCCTTGCCTGTCTGCATACTCGGATCTTCTGAGTGTAAGCACCTGCAGTGCTGAATGCAGCCAGCGCAAATGATCAAAATTCACAGGTCAGCCACACAACAACCACTGTCCCTTAAAACATACTGTAAAAATGAAAAACCGAGCATAAAATACCACTGTCGAACAGTTGTGTGCACTAACCTCAACCATTTTTGCAGTGAATTCAGGCACCATTTTGGTGGACAAGGGGAGCTATTAAATAGCAACAAAAGCAAACCCTGGGGAAGAAAGAAAATCTGATTTCAAAGTTATCATACTATAATAATCAAAATGCCCAGGTTTGAAAAAAAAATTACAATGCATATAAAGAAACAGGAAAGTATGGTTCATTCAGAGGGAAAAAAGTTTAAAAAGAAGATATACAAATGGCTAAAAGTACATGAAAAGACACAGAACATCATTTGTCATTAATGTATGCAAACCACAGTAAGCTACCACTTCACGGCCACTAGGATGGATATTATCAACAAATGTTGGAGAGGATGTGGCAAGACTGGAACTTTTATATTGCCGGTGGGACTATAAAATGGTACAGTCATTGTGGAAAACAGTTTGAGACTCCCTCAAAAATTAAACATGGAATTACCATATAACCTGGCAGTTTCATTCCTAAGTATACACCCAAGAGGAATAAAAACAGCAAATTGAAGAGGTATTTCTATACTTATGTTCATAACAACACTATTTACAATAGCCAAAAAGCAAAATTACTCAAGCAAAAAAAATTTTTTTTAATTAAAAATAACCAAACAAATGAAAAAACAACTCAAGTGTCTATCAACAGACAAATGGATAAATGGATAAACAAAATGTGGTATTCTCAGTCACAAAAGGAATGACATCCTGATACATTTTATGGCACAGATGAACCTTAAAAGCAATATGCCAGACACAAAAGGACAAATATTGTATGATTACACTTATATGAAATATCCAGAATAGATATGGATATGAATAGTCATTCAGAGAGACAAAGTCATTATAGCTTACAAGGGGCTGGGATGGGAGGAAATTATTGGTTAATGGGTACAGAATTTCTGTTTGGGGTGATGAAAGGGACTTGGAAAAAAATAGTGATGATGGTTGCACAACAGTGTGAATGTAATTAATACCATTGAATTTATATTTAAAAATGGTAAAAATGGCAAATTTTATGTGAGATATATTTTACTACAATAACAGTGTTTAATGCAGGGTTTTATCAATTTATTCCTGATCATTTCATTTTAGTGTGTTCTGTGTAGTCTACAAGGGTCACTTAAAATCTTGATTGATTCATTGTATTAGCTTACCTTAAAGTTGTGGGTCATCTACAAATTTGTTTAAACTTTCTCAGTCTTCATTCAAGTCACTGATCAATACAGCTTCTGACAAAAAAAAAATGAAACTTAAAAATTAATTTTGAAAATACAGAAAATTCAACACCTTTCCTTTTTGCTCTCAGGTACATGGAATCATTAAATTTCCATCATAATCAAATACAAATGAATAAAAATAAGAAAGTCCCCCTACCCAAATTGCAAGAGGTAGTCCTTTTAAAAAGCATTATTTTAACCTAATGATAAATATATTTATTATCAAGGGAAACCAGCAGAAGTATTGAAGGGGTGTCTTTGGTGAAGGAATTATATAATTCCACTGGAGGAATTATAAGTTACTGAAACTAACATCTAAAGGGCTGGTGCAAAGATCCGTCCCCAATTGATGATCTCTTCCTAGATCATTCGATAAAACTTTAGCACTTTCATCTTCCTCTTATTTCCCAGCACAAAGATTAGAAAAATAGCTTTATAAGTGTCACAAGGAAAACCTTGAGGGGTTTTGCATTTAACAGCATCTATACCTGCTATATTTTTTCTTTCTGCTTTAACATACTTTTAATTCACATTTTTAAACTAATCTCAGTCATCAATGTAATTTGTAAAATGTTCATCTCCAACATCAATATAAGGGCAGTTAAGTGTGCATGTGTGTGTGTGTGAACGCATGTTCCCATCAGAAAACTTACACTTCTTTAGTACATTGCACTTGCCTGAAGAATGTATAAACCACTGATTCTGCATCTGCATCTGTATTTCCTGAGCAGCAATTACAGGTTTAAATAGAACACTTAAGCTCCTGTTCTTTCTTCTCAAAATTTGGTATATATACTGTAACAATGCAGTAGAAAAATGGCTGGCTTTGGAGTCACAGAGATCTATCTGATTTTAAATCTCAAGGTCCCATTTAGCACCCATCTAATCTAAAGCAAATCACTTAACCTCTCTGAACTTGTCAAGAAAATAACACCATGGGTTTCAAAAGGAAGCTGCAAGAATCAATAATATAGCATGATAGAGTGCATAGCACAATGCCTGCCACGTACCGTGCATTCTATTATGTTAGTTTTCATTCTGTGCAAACTTGTACTTTGTTTTCACTTTGTTCAATCTGTCAAAGGAGTTTTTCAAATGAAAATTTCTTAAATCAATGTCTTGATAAACTTCTATTGATTGGTTCAACAACTATGAACATTTCACATTTATTTTATGCAATAATATACATGAAGTAGTTTCTAAATAGCAATAGACCAACGATAGTACTGCTGAATATATGCCACTGAGAAGGTATAGTAGAAAAATCTATGTTCTAAACTGACAAGAAATGGTTCTGTTTGTGCGTGGTCATGTCACCAAAAGTTTAGTTACATAAACTTGCTTCGAGTTCCTTTTCAGATTTTTCTTTTGTTGAGACTGTTCCTCCTTTTCAATTTTATTTTTGAATATGCAAACATACATGATTCCAAGGTAAAAAGTATATAAACAAGTTATATTTAGAGAAAACTCTCTTCCATTGATACCTTTCACCTGTTCCCTCCCTGCTGTGTTACTCTACATACTGTTCTGGTCCTTTTTTTCACTTCACATTATATAGAGGTTATTCTATATTGGCACATACAGATTTTCCACATTCTCTTTTATGACTGAATAATATTCCATTGTTTAGATACACTTTATTTCATCCAATCAATCCCCTATTAATTGTTATTTTGGTTGCTTCCAATCTTTTGCTAATACAACTAATACTGCTGCAACAGAGCATATGCAAATACCAGGTCATATTTTATGTCAGTGAATCTTCAGAATAAATTCCTAAAATCGAATGTATAAGTCAAAGGGTAAATGCACATGTGATTTTGCTAGATATTGCCAAATTTCTTCCCATAGGCTTTGTGCTTTTGTATGGCTACCACCAGTGTACAAAACTATCTGGTTCTCCATGGTATTCAGAATACATTGTGTAACTTTTAGGTTTTTGGATTGCTTATCTTGATTTGTGAAAGTTTCCATTAAGATTAACTTTTTGTGATATAAGTTGCAAATACGTTTCCTCATTTGTTTTTTTACTCTTTTTTTTCCTGGCATTTTTACCAGGTAAAATTTGTTCTTTAATGTAGTGGAATTTACCATGGTTTTAATTTTTTCATAGGCTGAGTCATAATTATAAAATCCTCATAACAATGACAAAAATGTTGCTCCATGGCTGTTTTGCTTTATATATTGCCATTGAGCAATCTCTGGCTAACCTCATCTTCTTGCTTGGAAGCCTAGAGGAGATTTTCTTCATTATATTGAAAGTCAAATAGTCTTCCTAAGACATGGAGTTGAACACTTTGGATCCATTTTCCTTGTTATTTCTCCTTTGACTCATTGATTGCTTAAAAGTTTATTATTTAATTTCCACATCTTTGTGAATTTTCCGGTTTTTACTCTGTCATTAATTACTAACTGCATACCATTGTGGTAAGAGAACACACTTTGTGTGATTTCAGTCTGTTTAAATTATTTAGACTTGTTTTGTGAAATCATATGACATACCCTGGAGAATATGTCATGTGCATTTGAGAAGAATGCGTTTTCCACAATCATTGGATGGAGTGTTGTTCTATATATGTCTGCTATTTCTATTTGGTTTATATAATAGTATTGCCCATGTCCTCCATTTCCTTATTGATCTTCTGTCTAGATGCTCTATCCACTATTAAAGGTAGTGGATTTACATCTCCTACTTTCAATGTAAAATCTGTTTGTTTTATGTATTTTGCAGTTCTGTTCATAGATAGATGCCCTTAATTGTTATATCTTCTTGATGAATAGACCCTTTGGTCTATGTATCTATCTTTGTGCCAGTACCATACTGTTGTGACACCTGTAGCTTTGTATTATGTTTTAAAGTCAGGAAGTTTGAGTCCTCCAACTTTGTTCTTTTTCAAGATGTTTTTGGCTATTCAGGGCCCTTAATTCTCCTAAATAAATTGATAATTGGCTTTTCCATTTCTGCAAAGTAGACTGTTGGAATTTTGATTGGAATTGCATTGAATCTGTAAATCATTTTGGGTAGGACTGACATCTTAACAACATTTAGTTTTCCAATGCATGAGCACAGAATGCCCTACCATTTATATAGGCTTTTTTTTTCTTTTAGCAATATGCTGTTGTTTTCCATGTATAAGTTTTAGTTGGAATTGTAAATGTAATTTATTTTTCCTGATTTCTTTCTCAGTGTGCTTATGAGTATATTCAGACACTACTGATTTTTAGGTGTTACTCTTGTACCCTGCCACTTTGCTGAATTCATTTATTGGTTCTAGTAGCTATGTTATAGATTTTTTCAGGAGTTTCTATGTATAGTATCATGTCATCTGGAAATAGTTTTTTTTTTTTTAAGATTTATTTATTTCTCTCCCCTTCCCCCCGCACCCCAGTTGTCTGTTCTCTGTGTCTATTTGCTGCATCTTCTTTGTCTGCTTCTGTTGTCAGTGGCTTGGGAATCTGTGTCTCTTGGTTGTGTCATCTTGCTGTGTCAGCTCTCCGTGTGTGCGGTGCCATTCCTGGGCAGGCTGCACTTTCTTTCATGCTGGGTGGCTCTCCTTACAGGGCACACTCCTTGCGAAATGGGCTCCCCTATGCGGGGGACACCCCTGCATGGCAGGGCACTCCTTGTGCACATCAGCACTGCACATGGGCCAGCTCCACACGAGTCAAGGAGGCCCTGGGTTTGAACCTTGGACCTCCCATGTAGTAGGCGGACGCCCTAACCACTGGGCCAAGTCCGTTTCCCTGGAAATAGTTTTACTTCTTCCTTTCCAATTTCTTTTCCTTAGCTAATTGCTCTGGAACTCCAGTACAATGTTTAACAACAGTGGTGACAGAGGATAAGCTTGTCTTGTTCCAGTTGTTAGAAGGAATGCTTTCAGTCTTTCACCATTGAGTATGATGTTGGAATGGGTTTTTCATATGTGCCATTTATAATGTAGAGGATATTCCTTTTTTCTAGGTGTTCTTATTAAGAAAGAATACTGAATATTGTCAAATGCCTTCTCTGCATCAATTGGGATGGTCATGTGGTTTTTCCCTTCTTTTATTTAAATGATGTATTACATTAATTGATTTTATGTTGAACCACCCTTGCTTACCTGGGATAAACCCACTTGATTATGGTGTATAATTCTTTAATGTGCTGTTGGTTTTAATTTGCAAGTATTTTGTTGAGGAACTTAGCATTTCTATACATAAGAGAAATCAGTCTATAATTTTATTTTCTTTACCTGGCTTTTGTATTAGGGTGATATTGATATCAAAGAATGTGTTAGGTAGTGTTCTCTCCTCAGTTTTTTGGAAGAGTTTGAGCAGGATTGGTACCAATTCCTCTTGGAACGATTGTTAGAATTCTCCTGGGATTTTCTTTGTTGTGAGGTTTTTCATGAGTGATTCAATGCCACTGATTGTAATTGGTCTGTGTAGGTCTTCTATTACTTGTACAGTCAGTGTAAGTTGTTTGCATTTTTCTAGGAATTTGTCCTTTCCATCCAGGTTGTCAAATTTGTTGGCATACAGTTATTCATAGTATCCTCTTATCCTGTTTATTTCTGTGGGATCAGTGGTAATGTTGCATCACATTTCTGACTTCATTAGTGTCTTCACTCTTTTTTTCATTGTCAGTCTAGTTAAAGGTTTCTCTATTTTATTGATCTTTTCAACAAGCCAACTTTTGGTTTTGTTAATTCTATTTTTATTCTCAATTTCATTTATTTCTACTCTACTCTGTATTTTCCCCTCTGTTTGCTTTGAGATTAGTTTACTGTTCTTTTTCTAGTTCCTCCAGGCTTGGAGTTAAGTCTTTGATTTTAGCTCTTTTTTTAACAAATCAATTTTATTGATACACATTAATAAAGCATATAAATCCACCCAAAGTGTAAAATTAGTGGTATCTGGTATAATCACATAGATGTGCATTCATTGCTTCAATGATTATTAGAGCATTTTAATTATTTCAATAATAATAAAAAACAAAAAAGAAACAAATAAAAAAGCCTAATGGCTCTTCTTTTTTAATGTAAGCATACAGGGCTATAAATTTCCCTCTCACCACTGCCTCTGCTATATTTTATACATTTTCATATGTTGTGTTCACATTTCTGTTCATCTCAAGATAATTATGGATTTCTCTTGCAATTTCTTATTTGACCCACTGATTATTTAAGAGAGTGTTATTTAACTTCAATGTATTTGTGCATTTTCCGGTTCTCTGCCTGTTATTGATTTTCAGCTTTATTCCATTATGGCCAGAGAAGATGCTTTGTATGATTTCAGTATTTCTAAATTTATTGAGACTTATTTTGTGCCACAACATAAGGTCTACCCCGGAGAATGATCCATGTGCACTTGAGAAGAAAGTATACCTGCTCTTTTGGGATGCAATGTTCTGTATAGGTCTGTTAGGTCTAATTCATTTTTCACAATATTTAAGTTTTCTGTTTTCATATTGATCTTCCACCTAGATGTTCTATTTATTAAGGAGAGAAGTGTTTTGAAATCTCCAGCTATTATTGTGGAGGTGTCGATTTTTCCCTTCAGTTTTGCCTCATGCATTTTGGGGCATGATGGTTAGGTGCATAAATATTTATGATTGCTATTTCTTCTGGGTGGATTGCCCTTTAAAAAAATTTTATTTATTTATTTATTTATTTCTCTCCCCTTCCCCCTCCACCCCAGTTGTCTGTTCTCTGTGTCTATTTGCTGCATCTTCTTTGTCCACTTCTGTTGTTGTCAGTGGCACGGGAATCTGTGTTTCTTTTTGTTGCGTCATCTTGTTGTGTCAGCTCTCCGTGTGTGCGGCACCATTCCTGGGTAGGCTGCACTTTCTTTTGCACTGGGCAGCTCTCCTTATGGGGCGCACTCCTTGCGCATGGGGCTCCCCTACACGGGGACACCCCTGCGTGGCGTGGCACTCCTTGCACGTATCAGTACTGCACGTGGGTCAGCTCCACACGGGTCAAGGAGGCCCGGGGTTTGAACTGCAGACCTCCTGTGTGTTAGACAGATGCCCTAACCACTGGGCAAAGTCCGCTGCCCGGATTGCCCTTTTAAGCAACATAATGTCCTTCTTTGTCTGTTGTAGCAGTTTTTTACTTAAAGTTTATTTTACACAATATTAGCATATCTACCCAAGCTCCTTTTTGGTTAATATATGCATGGATTTTTCCCCTATCCTTTCACTTTCAACCTATTTGTGTTTGGGTCTAATGTGAGTCTCTTATAAGCAACATATATTGGATCGTGCTTTTTAAAAATCCATTTTGCCAAACTTGTGTTTTTTGATTGGAGAGTTTACTACTTTAACATTGTGATATTACTGTAGAGGCAGTACTTATATCAGCCATTTTGTCCTTCAGTTTTTATATGTCATATCTTTTTGTTTCTCTTTTCCTTTAGTGCAATTTTATGTATAGTTGATATTTCTTGACATATCTGACTGATCCCTTTTTCATTTGTTTCTATATATATTTTAAAGATTATTTATTTATTTATCCCCCCCTTGTTGTTTGCGTTCACTGTGTCTATTTATTATGTGCTCATCATCCTTTTAGGAGGCACCGTGAACCGAACCTGGGACCTCCCATGTGGGAGAGAGGTACCTAATTGCTTGAGCCAGCTCTGCTTCCTGTTTTGTTGTATCTCTCATTATGTTTTCCTCCTTGTGTCTCTCTTGCTTGTCTTCTAGGAGGCACCAGGAACCAAACCTGGGACCTCCCATGGCTGGATCTCATTTGCTTGAGCCACATCTACTTCCCTATATTTTAAATACTTTCATTGTAGTTGCCCTAGAGTTTATATTAACACTCTACATCTATATCCTACTAATTTGAAAAGATACCTTGTTTCAATAGCATATACATTCTCTGCTCCCACATTGGTTTCCCCTTTGTTGCTTTTGTCTCACTTTGCCATTTTTCATTTTACATGCCTGTTATCAGCAAATACGGAGTTTTTTGTCTCTGGAGGAGAGCTTTGTGAGCCACCTTTAAATGCAGGCTAAGTTCTGGCACAGCAAGCCTGCAACAAGTACCCTGGTTTAGTCTTTCAAGCGGCCACCAGACAGAATGGCACAGAAATGCATGTACCCCATATGTGCTCAGGGGTTGCAATACTCCCTCTGGAACCAGGACCAGGGAACAGAACCAGCAAGAGCAGTCTGGGTTGATGCTGAGCTAGGGAGGGGCCAGCAAGGACACGTCTTCTTATCATTTTTAAGTTGCCTTTTTCTTGACTAGATATTTGCCATGTTGCTGGAGCTCTGAAAAAGATGATTCCACCGGATCATTTGCTGTGTATAGCTCCTGTGGAAGGATGGTGCCCTGGAGCACCTCACTCTGTATCTTGATCTTATAGGACTCCTACTCTCTTTCTTTTATTATTCTGTCATGTATATTCCCATATTTTCTAATTTAAACACCATTACATTTTTTCTTCTTTTTCCCAATTCTTTATACCAAGTTGTTAGCTGTTATTTCACATCCTTCTAAACGTAGTCATTTCATTTGAGTGCTTCTATTTCTGATTTGTCCTGTTTGTTCAAAGATCGCATCTTTTCCTTAGTTTCTCTTAGCTCATTTTGAAGTATTCAGATTATCATTTTCATTGGTCTTTTGGCCACATTTTTTGTTTTGTTTTCATCATATAATGTACTATGGTTTCATTTTCACATTTTAAAATTATAACTAAGTATATAATTGTATTAGTCAGCCAAAGGGGTGCTGATGCAAAGTACCAGAAGTTGGCTGGTTTTTATAAAGGGTATTTATTTGGGGTATAAGCTTACAGATACCAGGTCATAAAGCATAAGTTACTTCCCTCACCAAAGTCTATTTGGAGCAAGATGGCTGCCGACGTCTGCAAGGGTTCAGGCTTCCTGGGGCTTCTCTTTGTGAGCTTATTTCCCAGGGCTCCAGCTTAAATCTTCAGCATCAAACTCCAACATCAGAAACCCCAGCTCTGTTCTTTGCCATGCCTTTCATCTGCGAGTCGCCACCCACCAAAGGGTGGGGACTCAATGCCCTATTCATAACTCAATCATGCCGAGGTATAGATCAGATTACAAACATAATCCAATATCTATTTTTGGAATTTGTAACTATATCAAACTACTACAATAGCTAAATCCTTTCCCCCAGATATGTATATATTTTCCTGGATTTATTAAGAGATTCCTGTATAATAGGAAATGGACACACCATAATTTTAAAAAATTTACTTACCAGTTGAGGGTATTTGGGTTATTTTCAGTTTTGGTGATGATAAATAAAATCGCTGTATTTGCAGAGGTTTTTTTGTGAACATAGATTTTCATTTCATTTCATAGGAAGAATTCAGAAGAGTTACCAGGGGAATTCAAATTAGAACCACTGTGAGATCCTACTACATGTATCTTAGAATGGCAAAAATTAACACACACACAAAACTTTTATCAAGTGCTGGCAAAGATAAGAAGCTACTTGACTTCCTATATCTTGCTATAAATTTCAACTTAGGAGTGGGATTAGTAGGTAATTATTGTTAAGACAAACCTACAGCTTAACTAATAATAAATTCCAAGCTGAGAAGTGTGGGCTTTGTCAGGAATACAATGGCAAATAAAAATTTTAAAGGAAAATAGTATCTAAGTTAGGGTAGTGATATTCCGAGTAGGAACATGAGCAGGAAAACCATTTTGGAGGTTGAAGTTATAGATTATCCTGTTGGGTGATAGGGCAAGTGATAAATTTGAGATTTTAAACCTGACCCACTCAGAAGATGACTATAATATTCATCAAGGGAAATGGACTTGGCCCAGTGGTTAGGGCATCCATCTACCACATGGGAGGTCTGTGGTTCAAACCCCGGGCCTCCTTGACCCGTGTGGAGCTGGCCCATGTGCAGTGCTGATGCGCACAAGGAGTGCCCTGCCACGCAGGGGTGTCCCCCGCGTAGGGGAGCCCCAAGCGCAAGGAGTGCACCCATAAGGAGAGCCGCCCAGCGTGAAAGAAAGTGCAGCCTGCCCAGGAATGGCACCGCCCACACTTCCCGTGCTGCTGACGACAACAGAAGCAGACAAAGAAACAAGACGCAGCAAATAAGCAAATAGACACAGAGAACCAACAACGGGGGGGGGGGGGATTAAATAAATAAATAAATCTTAAAAATAAAATAAAATAAAATATTCATCAAGACAGAAAATATAAGAGGGAAGAGTTGTCTTTTATAAAGTGAATATGAAACTGCCCAAAGGCCATGAGAAAAGTGGATTAATGCTCAAGAGGGCAGAACATGACACCAATTTCGGGACCATTTGCATAAAGATTATAATTTAAGCTGTAAAATGTTTAAGCAGTTAGAAAAAATGAGTTTACAAAGGGAGAAGTCACAGAAGGTTTACTTAGACAAAATAAACTGTTTTTTAAATTTCTCCATAGTTTAAAAATAGCATAAAGTAGTGTTTTCCTGGTGGCGGACTTGGCCCAGTGGTTAGGGCATCCGTCTACCACATGGGAGGTCTGCGGTTCAAACCCCGGGCCTCCTTGACCCATGTGCAGCTGGCCCATGCGCAGTGCTGATGCGCGCAAGGAGTGCCGTGCCACGCAGGGGTGTCCCCCACGTAGGGGAGCCCCACGCGCAAGGAGTGCGCCCCGTAAGGAGAGCCGCCCAGCGTGGAAGAAAGTGAAGCCTGCCCAAGAATGGCGCCACATACACGGAGAGCTGACACAACAAGATGAAGCAACAAAAAGAGATACAGATTCCCGTGCCGCTGACAACAACATAAGTGTTCAAAGAAGACGCAGGAAATAGACACAGAGAACTGATAACCAGGGTGGGGGCGAAAGGGGAGAGAAATAAACAAATCTTAAAAAAAAAAAAGTGTTTTCCTTTTCTTATGGGACAATCTGAAAATTCCTGGTGTTTATCTTGCAGTTAGTCATTTTCAGTGGTAAATGGAATGCTTCAGAATTCATGTATTCAATCAGTTTCATAAGTTAACTGAACACCAACAACACTGCAATGTTGATTTTGACCTTTATACTTTATAGTTCTAAATTGCTTTTTAATTTTAGTTGTATATTATTTTGTTTACATCTGCAATGGACCATATTGGTTAAAGACCAGAAAGATGATGGTGAAATACCTTAAGTTAACCAGGAATAGAAAAATATTTCTGCAAATTCATCTTAAAATTTTACAAAGTGACATTTATATCATCAGAATTATTACACCCAACTGCAATGGCAAAAATCAACAAGGAAGGATGGTCCAATAATGAGCCCTTGATATGCTTAGGAGCCTCTGTGCCTGAAATATGAACGAGGCCTAGAGCTGTAGGGTGCCTAAAAGTTACCTCCTGGGAGCCTCCATGTTGCTCAAATGTGGCCACTCTCTAAGCCAAACTCAGTATGTAAATGCATTACTTACCCACTCAATGTGAAACATGACTCCTGGGATCCTTCCCTGGTGCCGAGGGATTATTACCAATCACTAACTTGAGAAGCAACTAGAAAGAGACCTTGAATAAAAGGGTCAACTCAGACCAGCAGAATATCTCAGCCTACATGTTGGATCAAGTGTTAAAAACTGCTCTTTGACCTTGAATAAAAGGGGGAAATGGCAAAGACAAATGAGTTGGGAAGGCTAAGAACCTTCCAAAAAGAGTCAGGAGGTCATCAGAGGGGCCTCACTTACGCACACCTCAGCAGGACCCCAGAAAAAGCCAAAGTAGATACAACCAGAGGTACTGGTTCTCCTGAAGGCTACAGAGATCCAGAGCGTATACAGTCATGACAGATGGATTTGAGCTCTGTGCCATGTCAGAGGGCCCTACTTTGGAATTTGTGCTCCTCAGCTGGACTCAGATGTGACTTTTCCACATGTGCCTCTTCTGTCACTTTTACTGAACCTGTGGTTGGCGCTAGGGATGGTCCACACACAGGAGACTTGAATCTCTGAACTGCGCATGTGCCAGCTGGGCCCTGAGCCTCAGCAGTATTAGGACTCCTACTCTCCGGTTCATTGGACTTACCCAGGTCTGCTAACAGGGATGGGACGATGGGTAAACATCACACCAGGGAATCAAGAGTGCCAACAACTGCAAGCAGAGGAATTGCATTCATGATCCTTGTGGAATCTAAGCCCCTTCTTGATCTAGAGGTGGAGAGGACATCACCATCCCAGGGTTCACAGAATGGAGAATAAAATATGGACTAGAGTGAACTTACTGATATTCTATTATAAAACCATTGTGATGAGTAATAGAAGAAATTTTAGCATCGAGGTGGAAGAAGTGGCCACAGTAGTTGCTGAGGGCAGAGAGAGGATAGGAGAGATGTGATGTGGGGCATTTTTGGGATTTTGAGTTGTCCTTAATGATACTGCAGGGTTAGATGCTGCCCTTTATATATCCTGCCATAACCCACTGAATGGACTGGCAGAGAGTGCGAACTACAGGGTAAACTATTATCTGTGTAGTGCAGCAGTGCCCCAAAATGTGTTCACCAAGTGCGATAAGTGTGTCACAATGATGAGGGAGGTTGTTGGTGTGGGAGGAGTGAGGTGGGGGGTGGGGAGTATACAGATACCTCTTAAATTTTTTAGTGTAACTTTTTTGTGTGATATATATATCTTCAAAAAAATACAATTTACAAAAATGATGTGGTGGGGGGTGGGGAGTAGGTTATATGGGAACCTCTTATGTTTTTTGTTTATGTTTTTAATGTAACATTCCTTGGGATCTATTAACTTTAATTTTAAAAAATATTATAAAGCACAATAAAGTGGTTCTAGTACTTAAATAACTTTTTTTTAAAGAAAGTAATTAGTAGGTGTAAATTGGTTTTTCAGTTTTCAAGGAAAAAAATCTATTACATTTTAAAGATGTTACTTACCAAAAAATGCCTACAATTACCCTAAAATCTCCACTCATAAAAGCATTTTGATTTTTAAGGTACTAATGCAAGAATTCCAAATAGATCCTGATATCAGTTTTTATTGATTTTATACTGAATTACCCAAGTAAATTTTAATCTACATTCCGTGATGAAACACCACATTCATTTCAAGAGTTAGCAGTTGTAAGGTGTTATTAATTTTTTTCTTTGAAAATTAAACAGCCTGCAACACTTGATACTGGGAAAATCTAAATCTGTATATATAATAAGTCCTTTGAAATACAGTATTTAACCTATTCATCTAAAGAGAAACCATTTTAAGTTACTTATAGCTCACACAAAAATAACATTTTTAAAACTTTCTTAGGATCTTAAGGAGATTTTATCGCATGAAACCTAAAGGGCTGTAGTCTGCAAAGAAAAACCTGAATACATATTTATCGAAGTTATTATTTTAAAACTATTTTTAAAAGTACAGAACATATCTGTGTAACAAAATAAATGTAAAATTGTGTACTTTGATTTTAAATTGCGTTCAAAAGAAACTAGAAAAGCAATAAACTGTCTTCAGCAAAAGAGATCTAAGACAGTGACTTTATATTTGATTTTCATTTATTGATTTTCATTCATTGAACGGCCTTACAAAAGCTTCCGTCCTGCCCCAAGACGAAGCAATCAAAGCATGTCACGACAGGGTTAAACATCTTCCACAGAACGCAATCGTGGAGATCAAGAGTTAAAATAAGTCTTCCTTCACTGCCACTGCCTCTTGAAAGACTTCTGCCAAAAAAGACCCGCCACTTTCTAGCTTTGAACCAAAGACAGCTGCAGGAAGGCTGGACGCCCACTAATAAACGCCGCCGAGGCCCTGACGCCCTCACAACCCAAGGAGTGAGAGGCAAAGCCTAACGACCGGGAAGAACCAACCCTCGAAGCAGCCGCTCTCCGGCCAACGACAGGCCACGTAAAGGTCCCTTCCGAATCTGGGCAGAGTGAGGAACCCCCCTCCCCGCCCCCATTAACAGCCGGGATCCTTTGAGAGGCAGGCGGCCCCTCAGGCATCCTCCTTTGTCAGCAGAGGGGTTGGTGATCAGACTCTCTCCAAGACAAAGGTGACTGGGCTCCCAGGAGCCCAAGGAATCGACGCTAAAGCATCAGAGCGGCAGCCAAGGCCGACAAACCAAAGCTCGGGCTCGCCCCCCACATCACGATTCCCGTACTCCCTACCCAGGGCTCAGACCCAGGCTACGGAAACCTTTCCTCTGGGACGGGTCGCCTCCCTCAGGGCCCTCCTCTTCCCCACTTCTTGCCCAGCACCCGTTTCAGGCCGATGAACCGCTAGGGTAGCTCGCAACTCTCAAGAAGCCCAGTCCAGCCACACACAAGATGGCAGCTACAAACCTACCGGAGGAAACGGCTGCGCCACCACTCCTGCGATGCCGGTCTCTCGATCGCGGGCGACCCCATTGGCCCAGCCAGATGACGCGCGACAACCCGAGAGCGCAGGCAGCCAATGGGGAGAAGGCGCGCTCGGTCTGCGCCGCGGAGCGGGCGCTTGCGCGCGCGGGGAGGCGAAGGCGGGCACCCGGTGAGGTGTGCCGCCAATGGGCTTCCGGTGAGGGAGTGGGGGGGCCGTTGGCGTCTGGCTTCTCCTGTTTAGGGTCGCGGCAGGCAGGCCTGGGTGTTTGGGGTGGCGTCCTCCCCACCTCCCTCGACTGAGGTGAAGACTAGTAAATGGTAAAGCCCTTCCCGGCCACGTTGCTCCTGGGCCCGCGGGGTGTCGGTGGCGTGGAGTCGGGAAGGAGCCTGACTACCGGGGTCGCCTGAGGAGTGGGCGGAGCGGAGAAGGCGGAGGAGTTCGTGCGGCGAGTTCCGCCGCGGCTCCTCGGGCGGACGGCGCCCGGGACCTGGGGAAGCCGCGAGCCCTGTACCGCGTGAGCTGCTCCGGCCCTCCCCCCCGCCCCCCCAATCCCTGGCACCAGCGAGCCGACCCAGGCTGGAGACGGGGTCGCCGGCGCCCCGAATTCGCCAGCCCTTCCCAGCCTATCTCCCGGGGCCTTCCTTAACCAGAAGGGGCTCTCTAAGCCGCGGGAACCTGAGGCTGCAGGAAATGGACTGCAGTTAAAAATGCAAAAGCAGGACTCGAAGTGTTAGCCAGTGACCCATTTCGCAGGTAAGACTACACAGCCCGAAATCAGTGAACTCGTGGAGTGGTGATCAGAGCCCAGTCAGCCGTAGCCCAGTAACGAAGTAAATACAAGGAGGAACCAAAGTACCCACTGCTCGTCGGCACGTGGAAACCAGCCCGAGTTCTGTACAGATAAGTCAGCAGGCCAAGTAGAGCGGTAATGTGGAGGAGGTAGAATAGAGTCCTCAAAAAAAAATCGTCCTGAAGCTACCTGGTTCATTATTTTGTCACTTATTGTGTGACTTTTTTAGTTTCCATAGCAGAAAACCAGGCATGCGAAATTATTTCAATGTTAAGGGGATTAAATAACTCGTGAAGGATAAATGTTCATTATCGTCACGGTTATTTCAGACTTGAGGAACTGAGAGGAAAGGATCACATTTCTTTAAGAACCTATTTTTGAAAACGAAAAATAAACATATTGCAGTGAAACAGCTGAATTTGTTTTTCTGCCAAAAACAAAGGATGAGGAAAAAAAATGAACAAATACCTAAATTCCAGTTACCGTCCGAGATATTAATGCTGGTTATCTCTGGATGATGGAATTGTGAGTAATTTTAATTTTCTTTAAATGTATTTTGAAAAATTTCCTTTATTTTTGTAATTTCAGTTATTTTTAACTTTTCGGAAGGTGTGGACAACACTGGGTGTTCTTTAAAAGGATTGTGTACTTGAGTACGCTCACTGCTGTAGGTGGAAGTATAAATTGGTAAAACCTTTTAAAAGGCAGTTTACCAATATGCTTTATAATGATACAGCTCTTTGAAAATTATATATTCAATTTTTAAATTAAGTACACTCTTACTATCATTTTACTGAATAAGAACTTTATAGATTAAGAACAGTCCATAGTCCCTAAATCCCCCCCCCCCTTTCCCACCAACACACACTTGTAACACTGATGCAGAATCTTCAGGTCCTTTTCTTACTTGTGTTCTCAGTAGGTGCATATATGCACTTGTCATTTTTAAATGCAAATCATCTCATACTATGTCATTCTGTGACTTGATTTCTTCATTTAACACTTTTTGCAGTTTTTTCTTTTACCTGCTTCATGGTGTTCCATAACACATTTGTTTTACAGTTCTTCTCGTGAAGGGGGTTGTTTAAATTTACACTTTACAAAGAGTGCTGCAGGACAGTCCTTCTACATCTTTTCTTGTGCACATGTGCTATTTCTCAAGGACATATACCTAAAAGTGGACTTGCTTAGTTTTAAGATCTGATCATTTTTAGTTTTAATAGATAATGTCAAATTTGTCTCAGATACTTGTACTGCTTTTCACACCAGACTAGTCATTTATGAGAGTTCAATTTCCCTAGTCTAAACAACACTAGATATTTATTTTCTTAATCTTTGCCAATTTTCTGCATGTCAATGATATTCATTTTTAGTCTAGTTATCCTTCTTTGATTACTAGTGAGGTGTATTTATTCATGTTTAATACATCATTTATATGGATTTCTGTATTTTTAAAAATTTTTACTTGTTTTTCTATTGGGTCCTCTTCTCCCCTCCCCCCCTCCTTCCCTTCATTCCTTCCTCCCTCTCTCCCTTCCTTCCTTGTTAAAGTATGTTGCAAAAGTTTTTTCCCAACATGTTGGCTTTTAACTTATTTTATCCTTTTGTTAGTGTTTGTTCTAAAGATTTTTCTTTCCAAACTTTTAGATCTCTCTTATTCTTATTTTATTGCATTTCTCTAGGACCTTGGGTACTATATAGCTATATATATATATATATATATATATATTTTAAGATTTTTAAAAAATTGATTTATTACCCCACCCCTTGTTGTTTGTGCTCTCTGTGTCCGTTTGCTGTCTACTTTGTCTGCTCCTCTTCTCTTTAGGAGGCACTGGAACCGAACCAGGGACCTTCCATGTGGGAGAGAGGTACTCAGTCCAATCACTTGAGCCACCTCAGCTCTCTTTGTTGTATCTCTCATTGTCTTTCCTCTTTGTGTTTCCTTATTGCAACATCTTGTTCTGTCAGCTCGCTGTCTTGCTCATCTTCTTTAAGAGCCACCGGGAACTGAACTTGGGACCTCCATATTGTAGGCGGGAGCTCAGTTGTTTGAGCCACTTCTGCTTCCCATTGAATAAGAGCTGCAATGAACTTCTCTTACTCTCTTTCCTGACTTTAGTTAAAATGCTTCTAATGTTTTGTTGTTGAGAATGATGTTTGCTGCCAAATTTTGGTATAGCCTTTATCAGTTTAAGGAAGTTCTCTCCCTTTTTAAAAAAAATATTTATTTATTCCACCCCACCCCACCCCACCCCACCCCACCCCACCCCACCCCAGTTGTCTGTTCTCTGTGTCTGTTTGCTTTGTCTTGTCCACTTCTGTTGTCAGCGACATGGGAATCTGTGTCTCTTTTTGTTGTGTCATCTTGTGTCAGCTCTCCCAGCTTGCGGCGCCATTTCTGGGCAGGCTGCACTTTCTTTGGCGCTGGGCGCCTCTCCTTATGGGGGCGCACTGCTTGCGTGTGGGGCTCCCCTACGCGGGGGACACCCCTGCGTGGCAGGGCACTCCTTCCTCACATCAGCACTGCTCGTGGGCCAGCTCCACACGGGTCGAGGAGGCCCGGGGTTTGAACCTCGGACCTCCCATGTGGTAGGTGGACGCCCTAACCACTGGGCCGAGTCTGTTTCCCAGGAAGTTCTCTTTTATTCCTAGCTTGCTAAGAATCCCTCTCTGCCCCCTCCCTGTCAACCCCCACTTTTAATGAATCGTTTTTCTGAATCTATTAAGATTATCAGTTTTTCTCTGTTAATGTAGAAAATTACATTGATAAACTTTCCAATATAAAACCTTTTGGGCATTTCTGGAATCAAGCCTGCTTCATTAATATATTTTCCTCTGCTGCTGGATCTGACTTGCTATTATTTTATTTTGAATTTTTGCATCTATACTCTTTTCTATATCAAAATGATACTAATTTCATAATAAGAGTTGATTAGAGTCCCTTATTTTTCCTGCTCTGAAGCAATTTGTATGTGAATGAAAGACTATTCGTTCCTTGAAAATACTGCAGAATTCATCTTTAAAACTGTATGAACTTGGTATAAGGGGAATGATGGATGGAGGTATGTGGCAAGCAGTGCTGATGAGATTTAACTTCTTTTAATTTCTTTTTATACTATGATCTACTTGGGATTTTTACTTGAGCTGATTTGGTAATTTATATATTCCTAGAAAATTGCTTATCTATATTTCCAAATTCATTAGTATAAAATTGTTCAAACTCTTACCTTAAAATGTTAAAAAATCTCCTCAGCTTGTGATATGGCTTTTTGTTACTGTTAATAATTTTGTTGTTGTTTTTCCATCTTCTCTAATTGAAAATGTATGTCAAATTTAATTTTCTCATTTTCTAATGTGAATTCATTTAAGGCTTAAATATTTCTCTCCATGCTATTTAACAGATATCTTCACCTTTTGATATGTAATGTTTCAAATGCCTTCATTTCTATTTTTATATTTCCACTTTGATTTCCTCTGTAATCCACAAATTATTTGGATATTTGCTTTTCTTTCAATTTTCAGAACTAATGTGGAGAATAGGAGGCTTAGTTCCTATTAATGTTGTTAATTTTTATTTCACTGCATTTTGGACAGTGTGATCTGTATAACATAAATTTTTGGAATATGTTAAGAATTCCTTTTTGATTTAGAATGTCAATTTTTGTAAATTTTATCATCCCCCCCAAAATATTTTTTCTGTTTTTCTGTTGAATGCAGAGTTGTTTCTTTGTTTTTTTAGGAGGTTCTGGGTATTGAACCCAGGACCTCTTATATGGGAAATAGGCACTCAACTACTGGAGCTTCATCCATGCCTGAGTGCAGTTTTGTACATTTGTTAGATTGAGCTTGTTAATTTATCTGTCATTCAAGTCATTTACATCTGATTTTTGTCTACTTTATCAGTTTCTGAGAAAGGTTTGTAACTGTCACTCCAAGATTTTGGATTCATGCATATTCCTTGTCATTCTTTAAATTTTACTTTATATATTTCAGAGTGATGTTCATGAATATTGTAGGTGAATTGTTCTGTCCATATAAAATATTTGTTCCTGTTATTGACTATCATATTAAATTCTTTTGGTATGAACATTGCTCTATCAGCTTTCTTCTGTTTTTTGGTATTTCTCTTTACATATCCCTTCATTTTCACTGTGACATTTTGTGTGACTTAGGTATATCTCAGATTTTTTAAAAAATCATAAATTTTGTTTGTAATCCAATCTGAGAGTCTATCCTTTACTAGGTAAGATTGGCATTCACCTTTATTGTGACTGTGGACATACTTGGCCTTATTCTTGTCATCTTATATTCTGTGCTTTTCTTTGTATCTTTTATAACTTACATTTCCATATCCACTTTTCATGGAGGTTAACCCCAACTTTTCTTTGTCCTACCTGTCCTACAGTTCTTAAATTTAAATTTTCCAAAAAGTGTAAATTTAACCAGATTGATAGTCTCCTTCTAAGGAGGAACCTTATCATGCTTTACTTATCCTGTTTCTAGGAAAAAAGACAAAAATATTTCCCATGGTGATACCTTCTTCTAGCATTTTTGTTTCATTTTATTATTAAAACCAATTTTTAATCCCTTCCTTAATATTAATATGCTTTACTGATTTATTCACTCTTGCTGCTTTTTTTTTTCTTTTTTTTTTTTTTTTTAAGATTTATTCATTTCTCTTTCCCCCACCCCTCACCCCGGTTGTCTGTTTTCTGTGTCTATTCACTGTGTCTTCTTCTTTGTCCGCTTCTGTTGTTGTCAGCGGCATGGGAATCTGTGTTTCTTTTTGTTGTGTCATCTTCTTGTGTCAGCTCTCCGTGTCTGTGGCACCATTCCTGGGCAGGCTGCACTTTCTTTCGTGCTGGATGGCTCTCCTTACGGGGCGCGCTCCTTGCGCATGGGGCTCCCCTACGCGGGGGACACCCCTGCATGGCACTGCACACCTTGCGTGCATTAGCACTGCGCATGGGCCAGCTCCACATGGGTCAAGGAGGCCCAGGGTTTGAACCGTGGACCTCCCATGTGGTAGATGAATGCCCTAACCACTGGGCCAAGTCTGCCACCCACTCTTGCTTCTTATACCTTCTTCTAGGTCAAGGGTTCTTAACCTTTTTTGTTCCACGACTCCTTTGCCAGTCAGGTGAAAACCACGAATCCCTTACTAAGTCTACACTATACTGTGCAATAATAAATATACCACACCTGCACCAACACGTCCCCACAAGAATAATGTTTTTTATTTTATTTCAATCCAAGCTCATGGACCCCATGTTACGATCTCCTGTTCTAGGTTCGTTTTTCTTCATAAAATATTATTTACTTTGGAGAGCCTCTTGAGTGGTAATATCATCTGGGTCTTTAAATGTATGTAAAATTTTCTTTTTTCAATCTCACCTTGAAAAACAGCTTGGCTGGAAATAGAATTCTGGATTCAGACACTTTGCGTGACTTTGCATGTGGTGTAGCAGTTTGATATGGTTATGAATTCCAAAAATAGATATTAGATTATGTTTGTAATCTGGTCTGTACCTGAGTATGATTGAGTTATAATTAGGGTGGGGACTCACAGTTAAAAGGCATGGCAAAGAACAGAGTTGAGGGCTTTTAATGTTGGAGTTTTGATGTTGGAGTATGATGCTAAAGACTTAAGCTGGAGCCCAGGCAAGTAAGCTCACAGAGGAAAGAGAAGACAGTCTCAGAACGTAGGAACCCAGGAAGCCTGAACCCTTGCAGACATTGGCAGCCATCTTGCTCCAAATAGCCTTTGGTGAAGGAAGTAACTCATGCTTTATGGCCTGGTGTCTGTAAGCTCCTACACCAAATAAATACCCTTTATAAAAACCAACCAATTTCTGGTATTTTGCATCAGCACCCCTTTGGCTGACTAATACACATGGCATTTCTGATGAGAAGTCAGATTACCAGTCTGAACACATTCACAAATAATCTAGATTTTCTCTCTGGAACCTTCCAAACTTTTGTTATCATTGACTATTCTGAAATTTATCCACAGTTTGTCCAGAGGTATGTAATAAATAGTTTATCCTGCTTGGCACTTGGTAGGCTCTTTTAGTCTGAGGGCTTCTGTATTTTCTAGTTCTGAGAAATTCTTGGTCATTTTTATCTCTTCTCCATTCTCTCTATTTTCTCCTTCATTTTGTTATTTTCTCTGTTATGTTCTGAGTGAATTACTTGGCTCAGTCTTCCAACTTACTATCAGGCTCTTCAGGTGAGTCCATTCTATTATTCTGTTATCCAAGTTTATTTCAACAACCATATTTTTACATCTAAGGTATCTAAATGCTTGTTTTTCAGAATTGTATGTTATATCATGGATAAGGTGTCCTTCTTTAGCTCTTTGAGGATATTAAATAGCTCTTTGAGGATATTAAATATGAAAACATTTGTTTTCAAATTATTTTTAGGAAGCTCTATAGATTCTCTTTATTATGAATCCTTCAGTTTGGTAAACTTAAGTGTCTTTCCTGGTATTGCCATCCTTAGATGTTTGATGACTCTCAGCTAAGCACTTACCTTCTCTGAGCAGATTCTCCCATCCTTATGCTGTGCTGTGATGGTGGTTGGCAGTGGGAGTTTACCTCTGAAGCTTTGAATCTGTTTCCTTTCCCCAGAGGGGCCTCATAGATTTGGCCTACAGAGAGTTCCCTTTTTGCTTTCAGCATAATTATATCTTTTTATTTTCTTAAAAATCTAACATTTCTGTGGGTTGATAGGGAAGTGAGAGAAGTTGTCACCATATGCTTGCCTAACATTTTGAAACTGAAAATTGTTCATTCTTTTTTACTATCAGTTCCACCTCTAGTTGTAGATGCTAAGGAAATTATATATGCATCAAGTTTGATCCCAGTATTATGTATAATACTGAAAAAATTGAATCAATCTAAATGCCCAGTGTAAAGGTTAGTTTATGCTACTATTTAGTAGCTTTTAAAATTTAGTAGTTTTAAAAATTTTTAATTATTAAAATTCTTTAGTGTACTTTAGTATGTGGATTATTGACCATAATACAACATTATGCAGCTGCTTAGAAATCACATTACAGAAAAATATTAATGACAAGGAGAAAAATACAAGATATATTTAATGAAAGATCATAAAATATTATATACTAAAATGAAAGTTTTGCTCTAAAATTATATACTGAAAGAATAATAATAATTGCTAGCATTTATTGAGTGCTTACTAAGTCCAGGCACTATTCTAAGTAATTGCTTAACCACAAAACTCTAAGAGGTAGTTAGTATTATTAAATCATTTAATAAAAGTTTTTATAAAGTATTTGTGAAAGTATAAAATGGGAATACTTTGTTAATTAACTATAAATATTACTTAAAACATGTTAAATATGACTGATGGGATTATGGGGGATTCTTATCTTTTCTATAATTTACCTAATTTTGACATTTTACAAATTTTTTCCAGTTAATATGCATTTCTTTGGTTATGATTCATGTTATTTTAAGAGAGAGAGTTCTTATAACTATCTTTTTCCCAATGTATTTTATTCCTTACAAATATGCACTATTGTTTTCCTTACAGAATGTTTCATGGATTTGTGAACCAAAAATTGGAATTGTTTTTTATTTTAAAAAGATATCAGTGATCTGATACAACGATAAATATTCAGTTGATGAAGATGCATGGACTTGTCATTAGTTTGGACTATTGGTCATGTCTGAAAATTTCTTCAACCACAATTTCCACTTGAAAATTCAAGTATCAAAAAACATTGGGTTTAGAATTGTATAATGATGTATTTTGTATGAGGACTCCACATTTCATAAAGACTACAGTTGGATTCCAGTTACATTCTCCAATCAAAGCAATTCATGTCATTCAATCCTTTGATGAAGTTAATTTTGAAGAGTTTTATATTTATAAACAACGCCAAGAGATGGGAGAAAAAAATGGTAGGTTGAAGAACACATTGTCAAACGTTTTATTTATTTAAAAGTACATAGACTTAATATAGCTGAATTTTGGGATTTTTGAGGTTTTTTCATTCACAGTCACTTTTTCTGAATTAGATGGAATTAAGGGTTTATTCTGGCATCACCACCAAGTCTAGCTATCTTTGTAATTGTGTATCGGTACTGTTTGGTCAGTACTTTAATATTACTGTTTTAAAAATAGATTTTCTTTTTTAGAAGTTTTAGATTTATAGAAAAACTGAGAAGATAATACAGAGAGTTCCCACATACCTTCTTCTATTTCTCTTACTCTTAAATTTAGTATGGTTTATTTGTTACCATTAATGAACCAATATTGACATTATTATTAACTAAAGTCTGTAATTTATTCAGATTTCCTTTATTTTTTTAATGTAATGTCTTTTTCTGTTCCAGAATCCCATGTAGGATGACATCTTAACATTTACTTGTCATGTTTTTTTTTTTAAGATTTATTTTTTATTTCTCTCCCCTTCCCTGCGCCCCTCCCCCCAGCTGTCTGCTCTATTGCTCTCTGTGTCCATTCACTATGTGTTCTACTGTGTCTGCTTATATATTCTTGTCAGCAGCACCCAGAATCTGTGTCTCGTTTTGTTGCGTCATCTTGCTGTGTCAGCTCTCTGTGTGTGTGGCACCATTCCTGGGCAGGCTGCGCTTTTTTCGTGCTGGGCAGCTCTCCCTGCAGGGCACACTCCTTGCACATGTGGCTTCCCTACGCGGGGGACACCCCTGCGTGGCATGGCACTCCTTGCACACATTAGCACTGCGCGTGGGCCAGCTCATCACACGTGTCAGGGGACCCGGGGTTTGAACCACAGACCTCCCATGTGGTAGGTGGACGTCCTATTTGTTGGGCCAAATCCGCTTCCCTGTCATGTTTCTTTATGTTCCTCTTTGCCCTGACAGTTTCTCAGACCTTCCTTATTTTTGATGACGTTGACAGTTTTGAGGGTTCCTGGTCAAATATTTTGTAGAATACCCACTATTGGAATTTGTCTCATTTTTTCTTTAGGATTAGACTGCGGTTGTGGGTTTTGTAAATAAGACCATAGTGGTAAAGTACCATTTTCAGTCACATCATATCAAAGGTACATGATAGCAACACAGTACGTCACTGTTGATACTACCTTCATCACCTGGCTGAGGTAGTGTTACCAGGTTTCTCCACTGTAAAATTATTTTCTTCCTCCTTTTCCATCTATTCTTTGGAAGGATTTCACCATGTACAGTCGACACTGTTTTTTTTGCATTTCCTTATTTTCTGGCACTACAAAATGCTGCAGGATCATTTTGTATATTTCCTGTCACAGTCCTAGAACCAGCCATTTCTTGACTGAACACTGGTTCCTTTTATTGGAGAACGGTATTAGAAACAAAGATCTGCTTGTTGCTGTCGGGGTTTTGTTGCTTCTAGGCAATGATACTCTTAGCTGACAGTGTAAGGAAAAATGTGTGTGTACTAACACATACATAGTACACATATCTACTTCTATATGTAGCCATCTAAATCTGTATCAAGCTAAATCTGAGTATTTGTTGTTTCAGCTCTGGTTCATTCTAGCCTGCTTTCCTTGCTTTTATGTAAAATCCACCTCCAACAATGAGAAGCCTGCCTCCCACCTTTCTTCCTCAATTTAAAAAAATATTGTTTCAGTATACTTGTATAGCAGTATAAGATTGTTAACCCATACCTGCATGAGAAACAACTTTATCAGCTGGAGTAGAGTACTTCTCTACAGTTCCTTTTGCCTTTAGTCTTACAGACTCCACCCCATCAGTGAGGTTATTTCTTACGTTTGTAATACAGTTGGATTTTCTTGCCATAGTCTGCATTCCTTCCTGGGATCCCTGGACCTTACAAATATTTTTTTTACTTGTATACATTGATTCACTATTTGTGTTTTAAAGTTTAATGGGTTTTAACAAATGCATAACATCGTGCATCTATCATTACAGTTTCAAACAATAATTCCACTATCATGTAACATCCTTTTAATGTATGGGTTATTATACAGATCATAGAACCAATTTCACTGAACATGATCTAGGCCAGTGGTTCTCAAGCATTTTTTTGGTCTCAGGAGTACATTATATTTTTAAAACTATTTAAAACCCCAAAGAGATTTTATGTAGGTGATATCTATTGATATTTATTGTATTAGAAATTAAAATTGAGAAGTTTCAAAAATGGTCTATTGATTTATTTTTTTAGTGTTAACATGGTTAGCACTTTTACAAAAAATAACTTTTCCCAAACATAAAAAGAATTCATTGTTTTACATTGTTACAAATCTCTTTAAAAACCTGGCTTAATAGAAGATAGAGTCTCATTCTTATATCTGCTTCTCCATTCAGTGGTGAGATGTTGCTTTGGTTGAAATATATAAAGAAAATGAGGCTTCACACAGATGAGAAGTTGGAAAAGGGAAGGGTATTTTAATAGCCTTTTCAAGTAATTGTGGGTATTTTTCTTTGATAGTACTCCAGAATTCAAAAAGTGTATATTTTTTTAAAGGTTACTTGCAATGTGGAATTTGACCTATAGCACTCTTTACATTAAAATCCATTGGTCTGCAGTGTACCCTGAATGGATCTTTTTATCCACATGTGGTTTTGTAACATGCAGTGTTCCTTGGAAAATATTGGTTCATTGAATCATACAGATGTTCCAGGTATTGACACATTTCATAATACATTATTTTTAAAATCACATTTGTTATTATTGCCAGCAAGCTTATTAAAAGAGTCTTTAATTATTGAGAGTTTGTCAGGCTTACCATGGCAGATATAAAGCTTCTGAACTTCTTATTTTCACTTGGACACTTGAATGTTATCATTAGCAACAAATGCTCTCAGTTTTGTTCTTTAAGTAATAGGCTCACTTGGTTCATTTTTAGAAGAGATGTGCCAGATACCCAAGTCTGAAAATAATTCGTCAGTGTTCCTTCAGGTAAAAATGATTTTTCATGAATAAAATAAGTGGCTAATTTAGCTTGCAGCTCAAACAATCCTAGAGGCAGCCATTAAACTTGTAGTAATCATTTTTGTTGCTTCATCAGGGACATTCTCAGTTGAAATTGGTGGTGCACAATATAATGATTTACTGGTAGTTTGGTGCCACTGCCAAGATACTAACAATTTTACTCAACAGTAGTTTTGTACTAGTAGTTCAAATGTCAATATAGTAAAAAAAAAAAAAAAAAGGCAAATAATTTCTTAGTATTATAAAAATAGTTTGACTACCAGAGGTGCCCTGAAAGGATTTGGGGACCCTTAAATATCCATACATTGCAGATCATGGGCTCATAGATGCCTCAGAAATCTTGTAGACCAATCCTCTGAAGCTCCTCAAGGGAAATAAATATACAGACACAACACATACATACACACACACAACTCTAGGTATTTAATAAGTACTCCCTGACAACTAATAAATAAGATCAGTGTTATTCGTGAACATTGCGTATATACAAAGACTATCTCAATTGACATTGAAAAACACATAGTGTAACTGTATAATTTAATTGGCTTCCTTCTCCCTTAATGGTTATGTTCCTACAGTAAATAGTCATCTGCCTGAGTGAAAGAGTAAGTTTGGAAAGACTGAGTTATCAGATAGTAGTCTTTATTTCTGGAGAGGTAGCAGCTGTAGTATTAGTACACTGATTTGATCTTCAAATACCTGCTACTGTATTACTATTGAAGTATGCTGAAATATTAACAGTTTTGAATTGTAACCCTCAACATGCATACAGTGCACAAAGATCTTAGCAAGAAACAAATATTGTTTATATTGTAGAAACAATCTGTACAATCTAGAGTTGAAAGTTACTCAGATGTTTCTTAGGATACTCATTTAACTTCTTTGTTCACAAAAGTTATTAACTAGATTTACCTCTTAGTTTCATTGATCTGAAAGGTCGATTGCCTCTTTTCTTAGTAATATTGTGGTTAAAGACTTCCAAAGTAAGAAGACATAGAAAAATAAGAGGGAAGAGATGAGGAACAAGTAACATTTTAATATGAGAATTAAACCAAGCAAGAGAAGTCTGAGATGATTAAGCTGGCCTAAGGGACAATAATACATTTTAATGCTATGGAAAGCTACTTTCATATACCTTTCAGAATCCTTCCTGTCTAAATGTCTGTCTAAAATATAAATTTGTAGTGTTGCGTGTTGACTTATACCCATGAAAAGAAAGATGGTAATAGTGATCAATTAAGTGCTTTGAAAAATGGCTTTACATAAAAGCAGTGATTTTTGTTGCTTATCAGTAGAAAACTTAATGGTTATAAGAACATTGAGAAAGCCCAGCTCCATAAAATATTTCCCCCACTAAGCTGAATAATCACTAAAATTCCACAAAGATTATTCCTTTTGCGTAAGACTATATTCCCTGTTAAATTACATACACGAATTTCTTGCTTGACTGCCATGTGCTTATTTGTCCTACATAAATTAATCTGCACATGAACTCATGAGGTAGATACTACTAATCCCATTTTATAGAGTTGGTAACACAGTAAGTGACAGTACTGTAATTCAAATCAAAATACATCTACACTCCAAAGCCCAGACTGCTAATCACAGCTCTTGTTCTTTCTTTGACTTCTAAGATCCCATCCTGGTTTTTCCTTCTACCCATTTGTTACTTCTCAGTCTCCATGGTTTCTTTTTCTTGTGCTCATCCCTTACATATTGATATTCTACAGAAGACCCTCTCATTCTACACGTTCTCCCTAAAGAGTCATATCTACTCTGGATTCAATAGGCATTTGTGTGCTATTGACTCCAAAATGTATATCTCTGAACCTGTTCTCTCTAGGGGATTTGTATCTAGTTCACTTATTGAGGCTATACCTGTCCTCCTCTCAGTGAATAACATTTCAGTCCACATGGGTGAGTCTGAAACTTGGAAATCATTCTTGACTCCCTTCACCCACTGCTACCTGAGTGATCTTTTTATGAAATAAATACTTCTCAAGTGACACCCCATTGCATTTGTTTGAAATTCTGAAGTTGTGTCTCAGCTTTGCTAAGGGAAGTTCATGTCACCCTAGGCTTGCGCAGTAGATAGCCTGTTGACGGGGCAACAGCATCCCACCTGAGGCCTCTGTGGGAGCAGCAGCCCTCATTAGCCAGAGATCCCTCTAGTTAAGGCGACTTCCCAGTGGGATTTGGACTTGAAGGCCTTTCTCTGAAGATTTCTCCCTCCGTTGCCAAACGTGGAGGTTCTAAGTTTCCTTTTCATTAAGGAAAATGTATTCCTTGGAAACTAAACTGACTGCCCACTAAACTCCCCCCCACCCCCCAGGTTTCTTGAGATCTTTCTAAAATGCAGTTCTTATTATATCCCTCTTTTGCTTAAGGCCTATTAAAGATTTTATAAAGAATTTTATACATGAATTTTAACACTATAAATTGTGCTTAAGATTTTAGGTATTTTTTTTTTACTTTTAAACGTGAGATTTGGCTTTTGCTCTTTTTTTTTTTTTTTTGCTTTGCTTTTGCTCTTTTTAATTGCCTTTCTCATATTTCTGTTTTCCAGCTTGAAAGGATGATGTCTCTTAGGAAAATTTTGATTAAGGTGTTAGCTTGCTGGGTGTCTGAAATGTTGGCACATCTATGTAACTTGATCTGTAAAAACTTTAAATATTTTTTGTGCAATTATTAAAAAGTTCATAAAAGACATTTTAAAAGGTAATATTTTGGACACATAATTATTTCAAGATGTTCCATTATTTATCCATCCATTCCTATACTAGGGAGGTTATATCCCTGAAACTTTAAAATGCTTGTGTAGCTATATGTACACCCCTCTGCCATTCTAGAGTGAAGTCATTCCTTCTGCTGTCCAGTCAAGATGTGATGTCATGAAGGTTTTCAATGTATTTTTTAAATTAGCAGAATAAGCAAGATACTTAGAACATAATCTTTGTTTCTAGTTCTTTGTAAAGAAACATGACCAAGATCTTTTTCCTCAAGGAAAGTGACCAATTGAATCTTGATTTTGTTTAGAAACCAAGTACATTTTCTGCAACACATGCCTTGGGGAGATTACAGTGCATTTTTACTAAGCTCTTGGGAATATTCATTTATTTTTACTTTAGGTGATGCAAAAACTTTCTGGATGGAGCTGGAAGATGATGGAAAAGTAGACTTCATATTTGAACAAGTGCAAAATGTGTTGCAGTCCCTAAAACAAAAGATCAAAGATGGTTCAGCCACAAATAAAGGTATGACGCCATAAAAGCTCTAAGCACATTTAATGCTAAATATTGGCTACTGGCAGCGCGGTATAATTCATTTGTTTTAAAAGTCAGAGAATTTCTTTTATATTCTAAGACCCTAACATCAGTTCTGTTTGCTTTTTATTGTGATCTGCTTCTGTAAAAACTCACTTTGAATATACCATATACATTTTGTAAAAGTAAAGGGTAAAGATCATTGATTTTGAATGAATTTATCCTCTTTATATCTCAAGCTACCTTTTTTCCCCCCATCTCCATTCTTGCTTTGCATCTTTTCTTTTTGTTAGGAGGAAGGAGAAATTAGAGAAATACCTGTTTATTGTACAACATTTGTTATATAGAGAAAATATAAAAAATAAAAATTACCCCATTATCAGAGATAACTAGTATGTTTTTATTTTAATGTAAGTATACATATAACTATATTTTGCTTGCTTTAAATAGAATTTGCACTACCAGTCTTTTGAAATTTGGTAAAAGGAAAACTTTTCCTGCCATTTAGGATCTCACACCTTTATGGAGTGATTCACGAACGGGCAGCATCCCATTCAGAAAGTAGAAGGAGCTCCGCTGAGGGAGTGAAAGGGGGAAGCTTATGTAGAGCAAACGCGGAAGCAAGTGAGGAAAAGCTCTGATTGGCTGACGTTAAGTTTCCATTTTACTTAGGGGGGGTCTTACAAAGTGGGGAGCAGATTATACTGATTATTAATACGGTATGAAAAAAATATATATATGGTATGTTTGTCTCTTCTGATAAGCGATCCCTACTTTATTACCAGGTGTGGCTTATCATCAGTTTTATAGGGTGCATTCAATTTTCTCTGAAAGCCCCTGCAGGTAAATTATTTCTGTGTTCTGGAAAAGCCCTTCTGGGAAAAAGGTCCCCTCCCAGCAGTGCCCAATGCAGGAGGCCATTTTATTTTACTTAACCAAGTAAAACTTATGTTCTACAAAGGAGTTAGTTGAATCATCCAGGTTTTTATTTTTCGTATTTCTTTGTCTTCAGTCCTGGTTGTTTTTAGAACATAAGACTTTAATGTGGAAATCTCTTGAGTTTATTTGACACACTGTTTTTTTAAGCAAACCTTACTCCAAAATGATTCTTAATGCTTTCTGGACAATCTTATAACGTTAACCTATTAGGTGATTGTCAAAAAAATTAGTGCTAGTTTTATAGCTTAATATTCATGAGTCAGCTATTTCTAGGTTTGAATCCAGTTCTATTACTTGTAGCTGAATGGCCTTGAATATCAAGCCTAACTTCTGAGCCTCAGGTTCTTTATCTTTAATGCAGATAATCACAGGACCCTCACAGGGGAGTTGATGAAGATTAAGTGAGAAAACGTATGGAATTGTTTAAGCTGGCACCATGAATTAAGGGTGATGGTGGTGGTTGTTATTTTTTTTCTTTCCTTAACAGAATACATCCAAGCAATGATTCTGGTGAATGAAGCAACTATAAGTAACAATTCAACATTGATAAAAGGTATGTATATCTCTAATCCCAGAGTATTCTCTGGTGTTTTCTTGGCATGAAACAAGCTAGCCTTAATAATGTCAGATTAACTAAAGATAATTTAAAGTAGAAAGTAAAGTTCGTATTGCCAAGTTATATAAATCAGTTTTCTTTATTAAATGAAAAGTCTGACCCATCCACAGATAGCAAATAGAAGCAGATCCCTGTTAAGCCTCCTAGGGAAAGAATGAACAGATGTCTGTCTTCAAAAATCCTTCTCATATAAAGAGTGAGACAGGATAGACTAGGGATGTAAGGAGGAGGAACAGAAAACCCTATACGCTACGTAAGCACCACCTGGTAATAGATGCTAAGGCAACAGCCTGCTGATTTGCACCAGCCTGCTGACTGGCACAAGCAAGTTATCAGGGGGCAACTCGTACCACATACCCAACAGCTGTGTTATCAGAAGGCAGCCTGCAACATCATCACATAGACAGAAAGCAGGAGGGGCATCTCCATCACCCCCCACCCACCTTCCTATCACCTCATGCAGCAAACTCCAGCAGGGCTCATGGATTGGGCGAGGCCAATCACCGTCTGACAGCATGCTCTGCGGGGGTCATGAGCAGCAGCCAGAAGCCAGTCACTACTGGACAGCCACCCCTAGAATCAAACTTCCCAATGAATCTCCCCCACTTGGTCTCAAATACGCCAGTCAGCACACATCCTAAACCTCTGGGCTGGCCCATAAAACAGGTAACCCCAGAAGAGGGTGCGTGTCTGTCTCAAGCACGAAGTCACATCTGTGCGTGTATTTTCCCTTTGTTAAACTGTTTTCCAACTTTCTTCTAACTGTGGCACATCCTAATTCATGCTAAGTAACCAAGAACCTGGAAATCAGCCCCAGCAACAGGAGGGAAATAGAATTTTAAGACTCTAAACCACTATAAACCTCCTTTGGGTAAAAACAGTACTAGGAAGATCTGTTCTGTATAACTTGTGGACAAATTTTTCAGTTTTTATATTGCACCAGTCTTCCAAACTAAACATTTCAATTGAGAAAGAATTAATGAAAGATAATATACCAAGACAGAAGAAAACTTTCAAACTTTCCAAGTTATTTTCTCAGAATCTTCATTTCATACATCTTAATCTGTCTTCATTTGCTAGTGTTGAAATGGTACATTAGTAGATTTTAATTAAACAGATAGTGTCGTCATGGGTTAATAATTTTTGTCTTGCTGTCCTGATTTGGAGCCTCAAGCAATCTTTAGTCTATTTTAAAGAAGCCTTTTGTTATTCAAAAGTATTCTCAACCCTACTCACTAAAGTATAGTTCTAGAAACATAGGTTCTTAGAGAGAATAGCCAACCTGCAATAGCAGTTGGAATCAATGTACCCTGGAGGGATTGCATTAGTTTTGTAAGAGAGAGCCTTAAAATGCAAGCGGTGGTAACAACAAACTTAAGTTTAAACAACTTAGTTTTCCACTAAAAGAAAGTACATTAGATTTTTTTGTTTGCTTTTGGTCTTCTAAAGTAATAATTCCACCAATGGAAGTACTGAATATTATAATTTTATTGTTTTATACAGGTTTGTTTGTTTGAAATGTAATGAATTTATCAAAATAAGAGTTTATCTATTTGCTAGTGATAAAGCAATGTTTTAAAGTAAATGATTGGGGAGAGATATATTGGCAAATGTGAGAATTGAGAATTAAAACTTTCTAGTAATATTTCATGTTAGCATTTATTTTAAAAACAATATAGAGACTAGGAGGAACCTAAGGACTTGGTGTTGAGATCAAAACAAGCCATCATAGATCCAGCCTGGACTTGCCAGACTAAGACCAAACCACTCATTACCTTTATTTTCTTAGCTTATGTACAATTCTAAATATTTGCTGTGTCTGATTGGAACTATTTTCTTGAGAGGAATTGTTTCCTCTTTCCCACTTTATCTAATGATTAAATTGAAATTTCCATGTTTTCCAGTAAATCATATTTCTATGCCTGTGTACATTTGTTTTTTTCATATTTGTCAATATGTCATGCAAAGAAATTACCTGGGAAAAATGTGAAATTCTTAAAAGTTATTTAATTTTTAATCCATACTCACAGCTGTCTTTGACGGTCAGATTTTAAACCTGCTTTCTTTGTCTCAGTCATTAAAAAGGGATAATGTTTTCCAATTAGCTAAGGAGAGTTGTTGGATTATAACTTAAAATATTATTTTATGTACTTAAATCTTTTTCTTTTTTTTTTTAAATAACTCTGGTCTAAACTAAATAAATTACCTAAAACAAGATGAGAATTGCTTATTTTCTTAAGGTCCATCAGTACCTCCGAAATAAAAGTCAGCATGTTAAAAAATATTTTTTAAGTCAAACACAGTGTTACACATATCTACTTAAAAAATAAGAATAAGAGAACTATAACTTTTTTCACTAAAAGCAACAGCTTTATTTCTGTATTGTAGTGATGTTAGAGTGTAAGAATAGCAGAAAAAGAAGAGACAAAAAATGAGGCAAAATTAAGTACAGAAAGATACAGTAGAGACTGAGAATATGAAAAAGAATTCTACTACTAAAACAATAGCAAACCACAGGCAGAAGTAGTGATACTTTTAAGATTGATTTAAATTCATATAAACTGGATAGCAAATTAGAGTTTCTCTAATAGAAAGCTCCAGTAAGTCTTTTTATATTAACCTATCTTACTTTCTCAATGTTTTTGAAAATAATGACACCTAATCTGTTGGGTCAATCTTGAAATCTTAATATTTGGAGATTTTAGGACTCTATGGGCAGAATATCTAATCAATGAAGATATAATTTGGATATTATATTGAATGATTTTTAACTCAGTTTACTTGCTCCTCACATTTCTGTTTGTTTGTTTTTATGCAGATGGTAGACCTGTGACTCAGAATGAGCTGGAAAGCAAATCAAACGCATTGCCCTCTACATCAAATGAAGACTCCTTTCCACAAGAGTGTACATTTCTGTGTGTATATAAGTTAAATTTATTTGTGCTGTTAATACTTTTGTGTCTAGAAAAAGATTTACTCAATCATTTGACAATATAGTATGTATAAGGACTTTTTTCCCATTAAAAACTTGTAAATTTTAGTATTATATGCAGGAAGATAAAGGTTTATGTGTCCCTTGGTAGATTATTTCTTAATATTCCCAAGTGTATTATTAGTCAGCCAAAGGGATGCTGAGGAAAATACCAGAAATCTGTTGGCTTTTATAGAGGGTATTTATTTGGGTTAGAACCTTACAGGCACAAGACCCTACAGAGTCCAACTCCAGGTACCGTAAGGAGTACTTTTCACCCAAAGTTGTTGCCCACATGTTGGAGCAAGATGGCAGGTGATGTCTGCAAGGGTTCAGCCTTCCTTGTTCCTCTTAAGGTTCTGTGGTCCCAGCTCCTTCAGATCTCAGATGTGGGCTGGTATGAAGCTCATCTCTCTTCCCAGGGCCTCTGCTGTGTTTCTAATTCTGTGTTCTTCTCCTGTGTCTTTACTTCCCAGGACTTCAGCTTATAACTCCAGCTAACTCATGTGTCTTGTCTTTCTCTGTGAGTCTCCACCCACCAAGGGAGTGAGAACTCAACATCCTACTGACGTAGCCCAATCAAAGCCTTAATCATTAATTAAGTAAAAGTGAAACTTCTGAGTCCCATATAATCTAATATGCCCAGAGGAAAAGACCCCTTCAAAAGCCTAATCCAATCACAATTTTTGGAATTCATAAATAATACCAAAACTGCTACACCAAGTAATCAAGTCTTTTTATAGACTTTAGCTTAAGATATCCTTGTATAAATTATTAATGCACTGAAATCTACCAGGATGGCTATATTTTTTTAAGCTAGGAATTTATGTTTTCTAGGTTATTTCTTTTAAAGTGGCAGTTGGAGGCTCACTGGTAAGGGTCCAGGCGTGGACCTGGCACGGAAAAGAAAACAGTGGGGAGTGTTTTTTCAGTATCAGTTCAATTTTTTTTTTAATTTATTTTTTTAATTGGAGTTGCAGTTTACAGAACAATTGTGCATAAAATACAGGATTCCCATATATTCCACCCTATTATTAATACCTTGCACTGGTATGGAACATTTTGTTACAATTGATGAAAGTACATTTTTATAATTGTACTGTTAACTATAGTCCATGATTTAACTTAGGGTTCACTGTGTTGTGCAGTTCCATGATTTCAGTTCAATTTGTTTAAATTGCATAACAGCTCTAAAGTACTATCAGGAAGTTTGTAAGAGTAGGCTAAATTTTTGTGACCTTTCCTCCTTTTCCCACTAATTTCAATAAGGATTCTTCAGCGTCAAGGAAAACTAGAAGAGGGATTCATTAAAGTTTCTAAAAGTATTGTGTGTTAAGGGCAGGAAATATAATTTCAAGAAACACAAAGTGTCTTTAAAAAGTTCTTAAGTTCTTACCCTATTTCACTGACCCTTGCAACTAACTATTAAACTGACAAAAAGTAGTTCTCAGTGTAGAATTCTTTTTCTCTTTTCTTTTTAGTTTGAGAATTGTAGGTAGACACTGCTACATATGACTTGCATTTATAAATATTATAGATGTCATTAGAGTTTGAGACTAAAAGACCCATAAAACATACTTTAAAATGCTCTCGGAAGAAATAAATCTTTAAAAAATAAATAAGTAAAATAAAAAATAAGACACAGTAAGTGCAAACAACAAGGGGGTAGGAAGAAATAAATAAAATAAATATTTTTTAAAAAATGTTCTCAGAGAAAACTCCTTATCTGACTATTTATGTAGCTCATAAAACAAATGGGTTCTGGAAATTCTGACCTTCTAATCTACATCCTAAAATTTTACTCACTTTTTTTAAAAAACAGATTCAATCTGAATCACTAAATATAAGATTCTTCTTCATATAAATTACCACCAAACAAGTTCTCCTCCATCTTGGACAATTGTATTTTGACCTAAATTCCGGAATTGTTTTAGTCCTGCTAAGTCTCTCTCTTTGGTTTAAGTTAATTATTCCAGCCTATCAGGGTCTTTTTGAATTTCGAATCTCTTAGGTTCAATTTTTAGTCTTTTCCAGGTTTGCATCTTGTACAAATGTATTAAATATGCTTTCTTGGCTTTACTGTATTCACTGAAAGCCATTTGTATAGGTCAGGACCATTACTAGAGATCTCCTTTCATTCCTCTTCAGGAAGAACTGTTCAACCAGATGTGAATATACTTACCTTTACTATTGTCCTGCCTACAGTTCTCTGTCTTACTCACAGAGCTCCTGAGAAATCAAGATCCACTGCCTCTGTATTCTATAGCATTAACAAACTAGTAACTAATGAGGTTAATTTGAATTTTTCTCACCTAGTCCATTTTGGCTTTGTAAATTCTTAAAGTTACATGCTTGATATTTATTCTCTTCTAGCCATTTTTTAGAGATCAAATTTAAGCTAACCATTTTGTACTTCCTGGAATCTCCCTTATCACTTTCAAAAAAATGAGGATAGCGTTTACCCATTTTTTTTACTCTTCTGTATTTGAAAGATTTTTCAAGACCTTGCCATGTAATTTTTTTGAGGCTGAAAGTCTTAAATATGTTTGTTCTTTTTTTCTTTTTTTAAAGAGGTAGTGGGGTTTGAACCCAGGACCTCATACATTGGAAGCAGGCACCCAACCACTGAGCTACATCTGCTTCCCTTAAATATGTTTAAATAAACTAGAGTACTAGTACTCTCTTTTTATGCATACAGCCTTCAGCTTTTTCTTCTTTTCATTTCCAATCTTTCCAATTTGAGGACCACACTTAATAGATAGAAAGACAAAGGTAAAATTGTTTTTGAAAAGTTTTTTTTTTTTAAGATTTATTTATTTCTCTCTCCCCAGCAGTTGTCTGCTCTCTGTGTCCACTCGCTGTGTGTTCTTCTGTGACCGCTTCTATCCTTATCAGTGGCACTGGGAATCCGTGTTTCTTTTTTGTTGTGGTGTCATCTTGTTGTGTCAGCTCTCCGTGTGTGTGGAGCCATTCTTGGGCAGGCTACACTTTATTTTGCGCTGGGCAGCTCTCCTTACGGGGTGCACTCCTTGCTCATGGGGCTCCCCTATGTGGGGGACACCCCTTCGTGGCAGGGCACTCCTTGCCCACATCAGCACTGCACATGGGCCAGCTCCCCATGGGTCAAGGAGGCCCGGGGTTTGAACTGTGGACCTCCCATGTGGTAGGTGGATGCCCTAACCACTGGGCTAAGTCCACTTCCCTGAAAAGCTTTTCTTCTCTCTGTTGTCAGTTAACCTTATGTCATCTTTCCCCTTTCTTGTTCTAAACATACCACTTAAATTTTTGTTGTTGTTGTTCTTGCTTTATTAACTTTATTTTTTAGGAACCACAATTCTTACTGGCTTTTTGACTCTTAACTTACAGGTTCATGCCAATATTTTATATTCCTAATTAGTTATGTGTCCCCCTTCTGTTCCCTATTGTACATATTCTTTTTAAAATCTGAGCTTATCAGATAAATTATATTGGTTTCCCTGCCTGTTTTCCCATCTCATTAGGATTGTCATTGTATAATAATCCTTACACCTTCTGTTCCTTTTGTGCCATGTTTCCCTCTCAGAGGCTTTCTTCAGGAGATCATACCTGGCTTTGAAGAACATTCTGAGATCCCTTCAGAGGAGGCACATTAAGAATTCCAAGGCAACATGTTCATTCTCAACCAGAATTAAGTTTAAATAATTCCTTTTGTGTTTCCTCTGCAGATCCTTGAGTTTATTACTTATTTTGCTTTCAGTAGTCAGTCTCTAGCAGGCCAGTCATCACACAGATAAATTGGCAAACTAAATGGTGAATGATAAAACCAGGGATGAAAAACTTAAATCTAGTGGAAAGCAGGCTTTCCATGTTTTATTCTTGAGTTGAATTGATTTTCACTTCAAGTTAAGTGAGCCAAGACATAGGTAAATGTAAAACACAAAACTTTTATTCCAACAATAATTCCTTTAAAAAAACAATAACTAGTTTTGTGATGGTATCAAACCTGGCTTAATTGTTTTTCTTAGTCAGGACTTGGGTTTGCCAAAGTCTGCTAGATTTAAGTAATGAAATTTATAAGAGCTATAACAGGACCATCTATTATTTGGAGGAAAACAATTTAAGATTTAATAAAATTCTATTTTTCATCTATCAAATTGATTAATAATTTACAAATAATTAGTGTTAGCAAGAGTGCATCTGTTTAGCATTCATACTTGTTCTTGAGAATGTAAGGTGTCCAACCTTTTTAAAAGCAGTTTGGCAGTCTGTATTGATTAAACTGTGTGTACCTCAAAGTACCATGAAAATGATCTCTAGATGTCATTTCTTATTTAATGGAACCATGGTTCCTTGGAGAAATGGCTGATTCCAGACCTGGGACAGGAATATTCAAGATGAAACTGGAACATCTTGTGTTAGAACATAAGCAATGAAAGACTCTTAGTTATGTTTGAAGGATACAGGAGCAAACTTGAAGAAGCTCTTGCCTCTGGTCAAAATTGGGACAATTTGAACATCAGAAAGAATAGTAACTGTGATTGATTTAAACACATCAAAAATATAAAAATCTGTGAGTTCATAATTACATTTTTTTAAAAGATTTATTTATTTCTCTCCCCTTCCTCCCTGTTGTCTGCTCTCTGTGTCCTTTCACTGTGTATTCTTCTGTGTCTGCTTGCATTATCCAACTGCACTGGGAAACTGCTTCTCTTTTGTTGTTGTTGCATCATCCTGCTGTGTCAGCTCTCTGTTTGTGCAGCACCACTCCTGGGCGGGTTGCTTTTTTTTTTTTTCACATGGGGAGGCTCTCTTTACGGGGCGCATTCCTGTGTGTGGGGCACCCCTATGCAGGGGCGCCCCTGTATGGCCTGGCACTCCTTGTGCACATCAGCTCTGCGTGTGGGCCAGCTCACCACACAGGTCAGGAGGCCCCGGGGATCGAACCCTGGACCCTCTATATGGCAGATGCTCTATCAGTGGAGACACATCCTCTTCCCTACAATTACATTTTTAAAAATCATTCACTTTGGTAGTTGCAAAGATAGAACTCATTCTGAATATTTATAAATAAAGGGAAAGAATGAATGATTTATCCTGCTCTTTCTCTAATAATAGTTTCTGACATCCTCAGAGTTCTTGAAGGAAATTTCTTCATTATAAAAGAATTCCTGCCAAAAAATGGCACAGGAATGATAGATTTAGAAGGTTATTTTTACTGCCAAGAAACAATGGCCTTAGACCATTGCTTTTCAAACTCACTGGTAAAAAGAGGTGTTTTGTTTTAAACTTCCAGTTCATTGAAATATGATACTCTTAAAATGCAATAAAATGTTGCAGGCAAGGTTAAATGCTATATGTTTCTAAACACTCTGAGTTTCTGTACCTACCACAAACAGGTAGCAAACCACTGGGGACTGGCACTACCATGCCTTGAGTAGGAATGACTTAAGCAGTCATCATGAGTGAATGCTAAAACCATTAAGTGAAAGGTTCATGAGCGACTTTAAAATGGACAGATTTGACCGAAAACACCCAAACTCACTGATCAGTCTTAGCATCACTAAAAGTGAAACACCCAGATATTATCTTCTGATGTGATGCAACAGGAAATACCCACCACTACTTAGGAATTATTTTTGCCTTTCTCTCTATCAAAACAATTGAACCTTTACCTAAGCAAGCTTCTAGAACTAATCGGCACAATAAGGGAGAGAGGAGCAGGTTTCAGTGGCAACGTTATACGGAAAGCATCAACCAAATTCCGGAATGTGGAAAATGCTTTAGGACAAATGACTGAATTTATTCAGCTTCAACGTATAAATGTCATAATAAAAAAAGAGAGCACCACTATAAGATTAGAAAAACATAAAAGACGTGTGAATCATATGCAGTGTATGGGACTTGTTTGGATTCTGATTCACACAGATTTAAGACAAATCAGGGAAATGTGACAGTGGGCCATTGTGATTCTGTTTTTTAAAGCCTTATCAGAGATACATACTGAATTAGTTCAGGTAAAATGATGTAGTCTGGGATTTGCTTTTTAAAATATTTCAGAAGACTGTGTGTATGTGTGTGTGTTAGGGCAAGGCAGGAGTAGGGAGACTAGATTAAATAAAATAGGCAAAATGTTGATAACTTTTGAAGCTTGGTAACATGTACATGGGATTCCATTATATTAGTTTCTCCATGAGAACAATATACTTTTATGTTTGGAAGTTTTCTTAGTGAAAAGTTTGTTTTAATGCACATTCTTCTTGACCTAGTAGTTCCTTATAAAGGAATGTATATCATAAGGCAATTATCAGAAATTTCATCAAGTATTCATCATAATATTAACATTGAGAAAAATAGGAAATAAAAGTGTCCAATGTTAAAAGGTTTCTAAATTAGAGTATACCCTTTCAAAAGCATCAAGACCCACTTGATTGATTTCCCAAGGCCCTTGGGAAAGCAGGTACTCATAAACTGCTAAGGGGGCAATTGCCCCACAGGGGGCAATTTGGTTATACTGTACTAGCAAAGTTACTAACTCATTGACCCTGTCACCTACCACTCTTTCTGCAGCAATATTTTACATAAATGAAATGGTTGTGTACAGAATTATTCATTGCATCATGATTTTTTTAATCTTTTTTTTTAACAATGATTTTTAATAGCAAGTGATTAGAAACATTAGAGGACTAATTAAATTCTGAAACATCTATGCAGAGGATACCTATACTGTTGGAGAAAGGAGGAGGAAGTTCCATATTAACATATCCAATATGGTAACCATTAGCCACATGTGGCTATTTAAATTTGAGTTAATTAAAATGAAATAAAATTTAAAATTCATTTCTTTGATCACACTAGCCTCATTTAAAAGTATTCATTAGGGGAGAGTGGGTGTAGCTCAATGGTTGAGCACCTGCCTCCCATGTAGGAGGTCCCAGATTTCAATCTCTGGTACCTCCTTAAGGAAAAAAAAGTGCTCAGGTACATGTGCCTAGTAGTGGCCATATTGGATAATAGATACAGATCATTTCCATCAATGCAGACTTCTATTGGAAATGCTGCTTTTTTTGTGTGAATATAAAACTAACTTTAAAAATACTTTACTTTTGTAATTTATAGACACTAAAGATAAATAAAAATTATTATGTAAAACAAAACTCAGATTCTTTGTGCAAGTTTAAAACCTGAGCTACAAACACATGAAATCCTTTCACACATTTCTTTTTGAAGTCAGTGGCCAGCCATCCCGTTTTCTCTTGTCAGTTTGCCATCATTTTCAGATGTGTCAGATGATGCCAAGTCAATTATATATTTATGGGGAAAAAGTTAAGTCAGCAAGATTCTCAATGAGTTGATTATTTTGTTACTAGCTTTTACTGGTTTTTTTTGTTTGTTTGTCTATGGGGTTTTTTGGTTCAAAAAGCTTGAACATTGTTTACCTAAAAACATAACCTTCTTCAGCTCTTTTTGAGTGCATGCTCTAAATGAGCTGTACAGTTGCTAGGTGTTATAAAGCATCCAGCAGAAAGCTATTACATTTATAATCACAGCTTTCTAGAGTATTCTGAAATTAGGGCTATTCTTAATATGGCCACAGAATATAGTAAAATGTTTATTTCAGACTCTGGCTTGTTTTATAGTTGTTGAATAAGAAGATAATAGGAAGTAATTACCACCTGAATGTGCAGTGGTTTTAAAAAAATGGTGAATTGTACTATAAATTTGAGATACTAATAAATAATAAATGTTAACAGACTTACAGAAAATAAGGAAAGTCTCCCTTTGGAAAATGAAGTTGCAGACTTAGAGAAAGAACCGTCTTCCAATTTATCCTACCGAAGCCATGGCTGCTCTGGCGCCTGTCTGCTGAAAATGCCCCTGACTTCCAAGGGGGAGAACCCTCTGCAGCTGCCAGGCAAGTGCCGGTTCCAAAGACGACATGCAAAGACAAACTCGCATTCTTCAGCACTCCATGTGAGTTACAAAGCCCCTTGTGGAAGGAGCCTACGAAACGTGGAGGAAGTTTTTCGTTACCTGCTTGAGACAGAGTGTAACTTTCTATTTACAGATTATTTTTCTTTCAATACTTATGTTCAATTGACTCGGAATTCCCCAAAGCAAGAAGAAATTGTTTCTGATGTGGATATTAGCAATGGAGTGGAATCTGTGCCCATTTCTTTCTGTAATGAAATTGATAATAAAAAGCTTCCACAGTTTAAGTACAGAAAGACTATATGGCCAAGAGCATATTGTTTAAACAACTTTTCCATCATGTTTACTGATTCATGTGACTGTTCTGAGGGCTGCATAGACATGTGAGTAGAAAAACCTGCCATTTCTAAACCTCTTCTAAATATAGGAATGCTTGTCAAGAAATCCTGGTTTGTATCAGTTTGTCTGTCTGCCTGACTGACTATATAACCTAAATTACTTCTTCTAAGGATATTTCCTTTAATCTAGTGTCATAATCAAACTGTAACAAAAATACCATTTTTGAGCACTTAACCACTGCTAGACACTGGGATAAGTACTTTACATACAATTTATTTGATTCTCACAAAACTCATGAGGTAGATAATATCTCCATGTTATGTGTGAAGAAACTGAGATTCAGAGAAGATAATTATAAGGTCATAAGGCAAACATTGTAGAGCCAGGATTTGAATCCCTCTTCTGAACTACTATGTTATACGTTGTATTTTACTTTTAAAAATCATTTCCTAACTATGTTTCTAGAAAATTATTAGTGTTTATTATAATTGTTGCTCACAGAATTGATATCCCATAACAAAGTAAAACATGTTCTAATATATTAAGATTTTTAAAAACATTTTGCATTAAGGTTGTTTAATTCACATATATTTGTAGGTATGTATATATAGAGTGGTTTTGTATTATTTGTACATTTAGTTTAATGTAAATTCTACTACCTGTACTAGGCAAAAGAAAAAGAATGAGAGAAATAATTTTAGAGTCCTCAGGTTGGTTGGAAGATGTTTTTACCATTCTCTCAGGTGGAGTGAGGTGAAAAAGATTAATTTGCTGGTACCTCACTTTGGCTCAGTTCCTTTTGGCATCTCATAGAGGAAACTTCTCACTGTGCTGAGTTTGATTCTGTTTAAAAGTGTGTATTTTTAGTAAACATTGACTCTAAATGTAATCCATCTATTTCATCTGGCCAAGCTCTATCTGTTTTCAAGGGTAGAGGAGAAAACCTGACTGTTGGATAATGTTTATACTTTAGGGTCTGTTTAAGGAATTTTTTAAAAGAGTAATTTTGACTAGATGTGATTTTTGCCTTTAAACTGTAGAAACTAACCCCTCAAGTAACATACACTACCACTCCACGTATTTTCATCCGTGGGCCACTAATTAGAAGAAAATTCACAAAAGTAAGCAAGAGCTGACGGGGATCTAGAAATGGATGTGAGCAGTTGGCCAGGGATTCTTCTCTTGACAGGGGTGGAAATTCAAGACGTTTAAGACCATGAAAGGCAGTGCAATTCCCAACAGACGAGGGAATTCTTCTCTTGAGAAATCAGAGATAAACTGTAGTCTGCTAATAGGGATTTTAAAACAAGTGTGTTTAAGATGTCCAAAGAAATAAAATATTAGTATCTGTGAAACAAAAGATTATAAAAGAAAAATGGCATATATGAAAAAGAAGCATTTGAAAATTTTAGAAATAAAACATTTTGTAACTGAAATACACTAAATAGGTGGACTATTTGATAGGCTTAGTATAGTTGAAGAAAGAAGTGGTGAATTGCAAGGCAGAATTGAAGAGCTCTCTCCCAGAATGTAGAGACAAAAGATATGGGAAAAATCACTTATAGGTTAGAAATATGGAGGATAAAATGAGAAGCTCCAGTATATGATTGAGAAGAGAAGAGAGAGAATGGGAAAATATGCAACATTCAAAGAGATAATGGCTGATAGTTTGTAGAATTGGAGAAAGATGTGAGTCCTCAGATTGGAAGAGCCTATTGTATACAAAGAAGGGAAAATGGATAAATGTATATCTAAATATATTGTGATATAACTAAAATACATGTAGTGTCAAGAGTAAATCTTAAAAGCTGCCAGATAAGATATTTCCTACAAAGGAAAAACATTGACAACACCCTTTTTATAAGAAACAATAGAAAACAAGGAAAAGGCATATTAACTTAAAGTGCTGGAGGAAATACATATATAAAACTAGAAATCTATACCCAGCTAGACTATTATTCAAGTGGGTGTTAATTTTTTTTTGCCAAGCTATTATTATATAACAACTGAAGACATGCATACCTATTTCCCAGCAAAGTATTTTTAGGTACATCGAGAGCATTGTTTTCTAAACTACAGGTTTAGTGCGATATAAAATCATTGTAATGAGTTGTAACGAGCATTTTTGAAATTAAGTCATACAGAAAATACTCAAGTGCCTCACACGTAAGTAAGTTTTCACAAAACTGCTGTTTCTGTTTATGTATATACGCATGACTATTTGTACATGTACAAGATCATGAAAGAAATGTACTTGCTGTGGATTATGGTAAAAAATTCAAAGTTACTGTACTAGAGATGCTCACACAATAAGGGCATTTGTTATATTGAAAAACTTGAAGCAACTTGATTGTCTATCTAGTGGGCCATAGATCATGCTGCACAGTAGTTAAAAGGAATGAACCAACCAGCCTTGTATAAAATGACAGATCTCGAAAACATTGAGCAAAAAAGAAGTTGTAGAATAATAAATTTTTTAAAATAGGAAAAACAATACAATATGATGTTACAGATATATGTGTATGTAAAAGTATAAAGAATGCAACACCAAATCTCTTGAAACAACAAGATCTACAGTTTTTTTTTGTTTGTTTTTTTTTTAAGAAGACCATATATAGTCTCTAAGGTTTAAATTATATATATAGGGAAAAGAAGGGCTGGGCTAAATGCTGACAACTAATTCTCAGTGGTGGAAACGTTGGTGTCTGTTATGTTGTTATTTGTATTTTTCTATACTTTTTAAGCTTTGCCAACAAAATCATATGGTAAAATGCAACTGAAGGTTTTTACATCTGAAAACAGTATCTGAATTATTGTACTTATGGATTGTGGTTTCCGTTTCAAACAGTAACCACTGCTCTATGACTTGTTCTGTGAATATTCAGAAAATTCAGAAGAGAATTATAGAGGAAAAGATGCTGAAGTCGCTCGTTCAGCAAAGGAGATGAAGCTCCAGGGAGTTAACAAGCTCACCAGTAGTCACAGATCTAGTTTATAGTTGAGGTACCCAGGCTCCCTCTTCTCTACCAAATTAGGCAAGATAGATAACCATGTAAATATTTAGAGGTAAAAATACATGGATTGAGTTGTATCATTGCAGGTTGTCCTGCCTAGCAACAATATGAAAAAGAGTCTAGTAGCCAGATACCTAGTCTGTTTTTGTGTTATTGGAATTAGAAATAACTTGAGACATCTGCAAAACAATGCCCTGTGCAAGTTTGAAGCAAATAAGTTTATCTACTCTAGGAGAGCTGAACTAGGTTTTTCACAGATAGGCTTCTGCTGAACAGGAAATGACAACTCATTTTGAAACGTTAAAGAAAACTTACATAGTTAAGTATTTCATGAAGTAGAGGTGCAGTGCAGTTGATAATTCATAAACTTCTGGTAGATGTCCATCTTTAAAAGAGTTCTTTTCCATGTAGGAAAGATGTCCATACTGTCCTAAGCACAGATTACATTCTTTACTACATCATTTACACTTGTATCAAGTGGTGCTTTTTATCCTGACTACTCCATCCTTTGCCTTCCTTTTAGAACAAAATGTGCATGTCTTCAATTGACCGCAAGGAATGCTGAGACTTGTCCCTTGACAAGTGATAAAATAACCACTGGATATAAATATAAAAGACTACAGAGACAAATACCTACAGGGTAAGATACCTGAGGGATTTGTTGCAGAGTGTTTGTGTCTTCGAAGGTGGGTGCTTTTCCACTGTGGCCTACAGTGTAATAGACGTCTTTCTGTTAAATTTAAATGATTAAGGATTAAAAAGAACAAACCTCTATCTTGTTCTGGGAGATGGAAGTCAGAGGGCACACAGGTACCATACAGAGTCCTTGAACACTTACCTTCTTTGAGCTGGCTCTTACCTGTCTAGTGTTAGCCTTTCCCAGGCAGCCTTGTTCCCATTAAGAAATATATTATGCATAGCCCTCCTGAGAGTTGGGAATTTTCAGTCTTAAAAAGTTTTTGTTATTAACAACATCTTTAGAAAGAGAAGTAGAGAATCTTTCTAAATATTAACCTTTTAAAAGTGCTAAACTAACATTGGGGAGTGGATGTAGTTCAGTGGTTGAGTGCCTGCTTCCCATGTAACGAGGCCCTGGGCTCAGTCCCCAGTACCTCCTAAAAAAACAAACAAAAAAAACCTGATACTTACTATTTTGCCAGGCCTTGTCCTAAGCTTGGAAGACAAAACAACCTATAAAGTAGATACTACTATATAACCCTGTTTTACAAGTGGAGTGGAAAATTAAAGTACCAGGAGCTTATCCAAGGTCACCTAGCTAGAAAATGCTGGAGCTAAGATGGGAACTCAGGCATTCTGGCTTCTATCAGCCAGTGCCAGTGAAGGAACATATAAATAGCTTTTGTTTTTCATTTGGGTGTCTGATGGATTATCTTTTGCATTTTTTATTGACAGCATTTATGAATGCAGTCTGTTGTGCAAGTGTAATAGACGAATGTGTCAGAACCGAGTTGTCCAGCATGGTCCTCAAGTGAGGCTGCAGGTGTTCAAAACTGAGAAGAAGGGATGGGGGGTGCGCTGCCTAGATGACATGGACAGAGGGACATTTGTTTGCATTTATTCAGGTAAAGCTTTTTCAAAGTATTCTGTAGTAGAAGCTACATTTCTGAATCCCCATTTTACTAGCCAGGGCTATTGAGATCTTTGAGCAAGGGCAAGAGCAACAAGTTTGCGAACTTGAGTACTGAATGGGTGAGATGCCTTAAGAGACACCAGATGTCCCAGGAAAGAAAGGCTTAGCGATACAGTTTGGTTATCACTTGAGAGCCTGTTATGTACAAGGTGTACTTTTTTTTGCCTGCATGGTTACACATGCTTTAGGGTGAGGAAAGACTTTTAAATAGGAAAGCTAAAGACTAACTTCAAATATAAGATTATTAATCAACAGACTATCCTGTTGAATTTGAGCTATTAAAATTTAGTAAGTAATTTTGTAATAAATATTTACATGTAATGATTCAGGCAGTGACTTCAGGCAGCATTTCAGGGACTTCAGAGAGTTGCCAAGTTTTAGAGCAAAGCTTCCCAACCATGTGTGAGATTATGTAGTAACTGATTCTTTTGGGACACAGCCCCAGGCCAGACACAAAGGTCTGCAACCATCTCATCCATTTACCCCAGATTGCTTGGGAAAAATCCTCATTTTCTGGGCGTGCCATTAAGTGAGAAAAGTTGGAAAATTTAGCTCTACAGCCAGTCTAAAGGAAGTATGCCAGGCCGATTTTGGCAGTTAGGTAGTGGGAACAGAGCAACCCTCCTCCTCTGCGAGGCTAGGTGTGCTTCAGTAAGGGCAGGAAGGAGCTCAGAGAGTACCAGAATACACATCACCTGGATTTGCCTGGCAAGCCCTGGGCATTTGTCTCATATTTCTCAAAACAACTCTGATGAAAATCATCTTCTTATAAAATGCCAAGTGGTAGCCAGGAAGCATCACTGGCTTTATATGCATTACTAGACCATGCTCTTAAGGTATCTCTCTCTGATATAATGATGATGAGAATATCCAGTTGATAATTTTGACTTGGTACCTGTAGTTTTGAGACCCTTGAAATAAAATGCATAAACTCTGGATGAAGCTTTCATTACTCCAGACTTCTTATGAGAATAATGGGCACGTAGCACTACACATTTAAATAGGTCTCTGTATTTAAAAAGATTATAGGTTTCAAAAGATAAAGCATTTTTAACTAGACATGAAAGGTATATTTAAAACTAGAGTTCACCCGTCTAGTCTTCGAAAACATAAGAAATAATAAAAGTCCCATGAAGGAATGACTATCTTCAATATATGAGAAAATATGAGGCATTTAAAAGGAGCATTTGTTTGTTTTGGTACAGCATGAAAGGGTAGAGATTGAGCTACAGTGATATAAAACAAAAATACAGATCAGAAAGCATCGTAGAAAATTAATGTGTTTATCTTCATTCTAGAAGTAAGGTATATAGTACAGAATTCTTTAGTCAGAGCAGAAACATGTTTGCTGCTTAAGCAATTATTATCTTTTGTCTTGTTCAAGCGCTTACTTTTTTCCTTTAGGAAGATTACTAAGCAGAGCTAACACTGAGAAATCTGAATCTGTGGAGGAAAATGGGAAAGAAGAGGATACTATGAAAATTAAATTTTCAAAGAAGAGGAAATTGGAAGTTACGTGTTCAGATTGTGAAGTTGAAGTTGTCCCATTAGAATCAGAAACACATCCTAGAAGTGCTGAGACTGAGACATGTCCACCTAAGTTCAACAATGATCTAGAAGAGCCTGTTACGTAAGTAAGATCTTAGGAGCCCAATTAAGATGGATCTACTTACTATGCATCAGGAGTGGTTCTTTTGCTTTTCATTTCTTTCTCACTGCCCCTCCCCTTCCTATATATCATCTTGCTTCAAGATGGTAAATTTACAGCTTAAATTTTAAAATCTAACCAAAATACTTACTTATTCCACTCCACAGTTTTACCTTGCATGACTTTAATAGGGTTTTCTACGGATATTCATAATTTTTGCTTTTCTTTATATTTGCTATCACCATTTCATTTGCAAAGTTTTCATCATCTTTTTATATACTTCAAAAATGATAGACTTTAAAATATTGTATTTTCCATGAGGGGTAGGCATAGACGTTATTTGCTTAGATTAATTTCTACTAAAGATAGTTATTTAGGTAACAATATCTATACATTCAAGGTGCGGTAAAGAGAATTTTTAGTGATAAACAGAATAACAATTTTTGTTCCTTTTTAGGAAAATGAAGTGTGACAGTATTTCGAGAATTCAGCATCATTCAGTCATTAGAAGTCCTCAAACCAAGACAGCCATTTTTCAGTACAATGGGAAAAAGATGGTAAAAACTGCAAAAAGTAGATTGGGCATGTGTGGGAACATTATTATCTCACTTTTTCTATTTATTTAGTTCAAGTTGTTTGTGTTACCTCATAATGTGTAGAGTTTCTTTTAGTGTTGTGGAACAGAGGCCAAAATAATGGTGGTTCACAATGGGGCTTGTTGATGAAAAATAGACTCTGCTGTAAGTGTTGTGTGAATACTTGTCCTCTGCCTAGAGCCAGCGTAGTAGGTCCTTCCTCATTGTGGCAGAATGATGAAAACACTGGGCCATGGGATCAAGTAGAACTGGATTTATCCTCCAGCTCTGTTGTTTACTAGCTGGATGACATCTCTAGGTCTACATTTCTTTATCTGTAAAATGATAAACCTCATAAAGCTTCCTTTGCAGAATGCTTGGCACTCAACTAAGTGCTCAGTAAATATTGACTGTTCAAAAATACTTCATTCTTGAATAATAATATGGTCAACGTGTATCGAGCAGTTGGGTGCCAAGCAGTGTCTAAGTATATACCCTTCTTTAAAGTTATTGCCTTTAAAGTGACTGTGGTGTCTAAGGCATAAAGACAGATAGCTTCTTCAGCCTTTTCATTGACGTGAAAACCAGCCAGTGTTTTCATCTTTGCACATCTTATAGTTGAAGCCAATTTTATAATCTGGTATCAATACCTAGTACACAGGACAATTAGAATTGAGGGGTGAAGACAGATGTATTTGGGTTTTGATGTCCAGAGAATATTTTGACAGGCTTTGCAGTTCAGGCTTGATAAAATGCCTAGAAGTAGTACACAGTTGAAAGGAGCTTGTACATAATGGCTCCGTTAGTCCAAAGACTTATAACTTTGAGACTTTTCGAAACTAATTTAGTACCTTTAGGCTACAAAAACTGAAACTTGATAAGACAGACCTAAATGCGAAATTCTTTTTTCTGACCTAGAAAGTAAAGACATCTTCCTTGTTCTCTTTTAAGGGATTTGCTTCCTTGGAGTCTGCCACCTCAAAAGATGACGACGGCTTTGAACCAGCTCTAGGACGTCTGAACGCTAAAGCCAAGGACGGAGAAGGTAGGCGTCTCCCTCGGATCGCCTTGCCTCCTTAGTCTGCCTTTTGTCTCTCTGATGTGCAGTTCTTGTGGGTCTTTTTCTCAGCTCCATAACACATTCTTCATTCTTGTGAAACTTAAAACTTGCCTAATCAGAGGTCAGCAAACTCTGGCTTGCAGGCCATATTTGGCCTACTGCCTGTTTTAGTATGACGCATGAACCAAAATGGTTTCTTACATTTTTAAATGGTTAAAAAATCAAAAGAATAATATTTCATGACACTTAAAAATTACTATTTTGCGTCCATAAATAAAGTTTTACTGGAACATAACTCATTAATTTACATATTATCTATGTTTTCAAAGTATAAAAGCCAAGTTGAATAGTTGTGACAGAAACCCCATGGCCTGCAAAGCTGAAAATATTTACAGAAAAGATTTGCTGACCCCTGGTCTTTATGCCAACAGTGACGTGACGCAAGGTGGGAAGAGGTGGGATGGACAGCTCTGCCTCCATGAAGTCCACAGGTGTTATCAGTGACTGGAGCAGTGGCCAGAGCAGCCACTTGGTACCTCTTTGTGTTGGCAGGTGCCTTCAACATAAAGACATGCAAGTGATGCTTAGCACGACTCCACATAGAGCCGCAGTAGTGCTGCCCTAAGTGCTTGTCTTTAGAGCTCCCAGTCCATGCAGTTATGTTATCTATGGAGTTAATATTACAACAGGGCAAACGTGATGTTTTGTAACTTTTGCATTTCGTTAGCTCCCTCAGCAGGGAGACATTGCTGAATGATGTCCCTTTCTGAAGAACTGAACAGCTGTTGCGGCCTCTGCTCCCTTTGAGCCCCTTTGCATCTATATCCCCAGCTTCCTACCAGGTCTTTTTTTTTTAAGATTTATTTATGTATTTCTCCCCCTCCCCTCGTTGTCTGCTGTCCGCGTCCGTTTGCTCTGCATTTCTGTGTCTGCTTGTCTTCTCTTTAGCAGTACCAGGAACTGATCCTGGGACCTTCTAGAGTGGGAGAGAAGCACTCAATCTCTTGCACCACCTCAGCTCCCTGGTCTGCTGTGTCTCTTACTATCTCTCCTCTGTGTCTCTTTTTGTTGGGTCATCTTGCTGCATCAGCTCTCTGCATGGGCCAGCACTTTGTGCAGGCCAACACTCTGTGTGGGCCAGCTTGCTACGCGGGCAGCTTACCTTCACCAGGAGGCCCCAGGAATCAAACCCTGGACCTCCTATATGATAGACCATGTAGGGAAGCCCAATCACTTGAGACACATCTGCTTACCCCCACCAGGTCTTAAAGGATGGAAATTGGGGGAAATCAGGCAGCTTCCGTCTGACGAGGTCTATCAAGAAATGAGATTTTCTGTACAAGCCTATATTATAATTACTTCACCATTTAGTGCCTGTGTGCTCCACTGAGTACCGTTGCCTTTGGTTCTTTGGCCATTTTTGTTGATTGCTACAATGTATGTAACAGGCCTTCCAAAAACCAGTTCTCTTCTCATGACTCACAAGTGACTCAGCTTTAAATATCAGTACATTTAGGAACTGCAACAGTAATGATTAAAACCACAGCATTAATTTCAAGGGAGTATAATTTCTTGGTGTCACTGAATTATATGGCCATAATTTTATTCCATTTGACATGCATTCATAGCTTTGAATATTCTCAAAAAAATATTTTCCTTATTTGGGTACAAAAAGTGATTAGGCAGTTCCTCTACTTCTAAAGTATCACTGATTAAAGAAGTGTAATTATTGAACGATTATCTAGCAAAAACACCAAACACTGATGTATACAAATGCAAAACCCATTCCAGTACCATTGTTGCTCTTGGGACGTACAGAGTGGGATTCTGACACGGTATTCTCAGGCTTTTCAGTGGCATCATAGAGCACTTTCCTAAACAGCTGCTTCTGTTACAGCTGTTTTGAATATACTTAAATGCAGGTTTCATAGTTGAAGAGAAGAAAGTTGGTTTGTAAGGAGAACACATTAAATCTAGTGAGAAAGAAGCAACATGCAGACTCATAAAAAGGCATTATGTTGGAATAGTAAGATGGCAGACTTTGAAACCAGGCATTTCTCGATTTGTTACCCCAGTTCTCATGATTACTGTAGGGCAGTCAGATCCCTTAACCCTCAGAGGCTCAAAGTTTTCATTCGTAAAATTGGAGAAATATTCCTTCTTTAACACTTTGTAGGATTAGTGATAATTAAAGTAACTAGCACTGGATTAGTATCATTAATCTCAGTGCTGTTGCTCAGCCAAGTATATTTCCTGACATGACAGTTCCTTCCAAAATTTCTTTCAGAGGATTCAAACTCAGACCATGTTGAAAATGCTGGAGACCAGCTGTTGATCAAATCAGATGTGATAGATATAACGAAATGTAGAGAAGAAATTCCACCAGAGGACAGAGGTAACCAACCAGCCACCTTGGATAATAAGATGGGTAGAGAGGAGTTGAAGGTTCAAATACAAAAGCCCCAAGGGGAAAAATCTCCAGCATGTCAAAACCATCAGGGCTATAGTGGTGAAGAGATGCCAAGTGAAACCAAGAATAGTTCATCTGATTTTCTGAAGAAGTTCAACAAAGGGAATGTATTTGTATTGGATGCCACAAGAGAAGGCAATGTGGGCCGCTTCCTTAATGTGAGTATATGGGCTGGGATTCATTGTGAACAACTATTTTGCTCTGCTTCTTAGCAAAATCTTGAGGAAAATATGATTAATAGACTCTGAAGCCAGGCTGCCTAGGTTAGAATTTGAGCTATGGCTTTTGGCATGTTGATTAATCTCTCTATGCCTCAGTTCCCATCTCCATGATATGGAAATAAAAATAGCTGTCCCATAGGGCATATTGAAGATTAAATGAATTAATATATGTAAATTGCTTTTAACACTGCCTAGTACTTAGTAAGCATTTAACTTAAGAAATGGTTGTAAGGAATGAATGACTTGAATTTTTCAAATAAATTCACAACTTGTTATTAAAATTCTAAAGTAATCTTAATGGGACACATAGAGTAAGTTTTTCTTTTAAGTCTTATGTAATACAATAGGTTATTCAGAAATGCTTCCAACTGTTAAAATCAGTTGGATGTCTTTGTTTTTACCTACTTTCACTAAAATTTGATTTAGCAGCTTAATATAGAAAATCCCAATACATTTGTTAGAATACTTACTATCTTATACATTTTTAAAATTCCCAAAACATAGCCATTTCCTATTTGTGTGTATGTTTGGGATATATGTAATGAGATTGTTTTCATTTTTATAGGTAGATATTTATGATTCTTCTGATTTTAAGGTTAATTGATGGTAAAAGGGATACTTATATAGTTGGTCATATTTCCTGTGTAGGAAGCCTTATAGGTTTCCTATTAGACTCCTGTCCTGCCTCCTGCCATCATACTTTGTCATCAAAGAATGTATGATCCTGGGAATCCTCCAGGGAAAATATCTCCTTCACCGTCCTGTCTTCTGGTCCCAGTGGCCCGGTACACTCCCCTGCCCTGGCATGCTGGACCCTGCGGCGGCCCTGACCCGCCAGGTCAAGAGCTGGGCCGTGCCCTCTACATGCCCCTGCTCGCTGGGCTCCCTCTGGTTCCTCCCACACCAGAAGCGTGTACATTGAATCATGTAAGGAGGGTGAGAACTTGATCCACTTCACATATCCTTTGGAACTTTGGAAAGTTCCACTCTAGCACACTAACCCATGGATGTGGCCTTAATTTTCTCTTTGATTTGTATCAGAGCTCTTCTTCCTCCATGTGGGGTGGAAGTAGTCGGATGAGTGGCCTTGACTTTTCCCTTAAAAGAAAGGGAAGCATGTGTGGCCCATGATTTTTAGAGGCATTCCCTTTCCTTTGGAACCTCTCTTTAAATTGTAACCTTTGAATAGTTTGCCAGTTATGTGGTAATTTTACTCCCATTAGGAGAGAAAATACTTTGTCAGAAATCTTTAAACCAAAGTGCTTCTTCCCCCGAGGTGAATCTGCTTATTCAGCTTCTTTTTCTCTCTCCTAGTTGGGAGGATACTTGATTAACAAGGAGCAGAATCCTCTCCCTCCCTCCCCCCAGCCCCAGTCGCTGTTGCTGCTCACTGTGACTACAGCACAAGAGCGTCATGGCCCCTTGCCTAACAGTGACTCAGGACTAGGAGGACCTTAGGGTTCGCTTGGCCCCTCCCAATCAGCACACGAGCCTCCCTTGTTTCCTGTGGGGGCGGAAATGGGCTTTTCTTTTTTTAATGTTTTCTGCATAGACAATACATTCATACCATTTTAAAAAATTAAAACAAAATATAAAGCTATTTACCTTACCCCAACTTTACCTTCTATAGATAATCTTTATTATTATTATTACTTTCTTGTGTATTCTCCCAGTGCTTCTTGATGCAAATACAAGTAAATATAAATATATGTTATTTCTTTCCCTTTGGTATATAAAAGATAGTACATTGTAGTCATTGTTCTATACCTTGAATTTTAAATTAACGGTATATCTGGAAGATATTGAAGATCTTTCCATATACTACAGAGTGAGCTCCTCATTCTTTTTGTTTGTAGTTGTTCTATGGATTTGCCAAAGTTTATTTAACCAGTCCACTGTAGATGGAAATTGGGTTGTTTTTAAACTTGACTATTAAAAGCAATGTTCAGGGAAGCAGATTTGGCTCAATGGATAGAGTGTCCGCCTGCCACATGGGAGATCCAGGGTTCAAACCCAGGGCCTCCTGACACGTGTGGTGAGCTGACCCATGCTCAGTGCTGATGCGCACACTGCGCGCAAGGAGTGCCCTGCCATATAGGGGTTTTCCCCATGTAGGGGAGTCCCATGCGCAAGGAGTGCACCCTGTAAGGAGAGCTGCCCCGTGTGGCAAAAGTGCAGCCTGCCCAGGAGTGGGGCCGCACACACAGAGAGCTGACACAGCAAGATGACACAACAAAAAGAAACACAGATTCTAGGTGCTGCTGACAAGAATCCAAGTGGACACAGAAGAACACACAGTAAATGGACATAGAGAGCAGACAACTGAGGGGAGGGGTGGACAAGGGGGGAAAGAAATTAAAAAGTAAATCTTAAAAAAATAAAAAATAAAAGCAATGTTCAATGAATATTCTGTTCTATAGATTACTTCATGCATGTGCAGATGTGTCTGCAAGATACATTCCAAGATACAGGATTGCTGAATCAAAGGGTAAATGCATTTATAATAATGATAAATATTGAAAAATTATCTTTTATAGGAGTTTATGCCATTTTGCATTTCGACCAGCAAGATATAAGAATGTCAGAACAGGGCTTTTCTGAATGGGTTCCAACTATTAACAGAATTGGCTCAAGCTATAATATTTTCTGTACTAGTCAGTAAAAACTCAACGAAATGTATTTTAAAGTAACAAGACATCAAAAATTATGCTGTATCTAATTTCTGTGTTTCTATTTTTTTTTTCCTTTAACAGCATAGTTGTTGCCCAAATCTCTTGGTACAGAATGTATTCGTAGAAACACATGACAGAAATTTTCCATTGGTGGCATTCTTCACCAACAGGTTTGAAATTGATTTTGCTTATATGATTTAATTCTGAAATTGTGACTTTAAAAGTAACAGCAGGAAATTGTAAAAAGTTGATGTATACTGTAGCCCTCAAGTATTACCCTAAAACATTACCCTGAAATATTCAATTATCCCACACTGTTCTTGGTCAATAAAAATTTGAGCAGCTGAAATTTCAATTCTTACTCCTATTTAGAATTAATGCCTAAAAGTATTAAGGCTGTCAGGTCTTGCCTAGTTCAACTCAGAGCATAAATCATGGAAAGTACCATACGTTCTTTAAGCCAAGATTTATCCCCCTCACTGCTTTTCTGCTGCAAGTCTCAACGCCGTCCTGGGCTCCACTGTTTTTAAAACACACTTCCTTCTTCATGGATCATCACAAGTTCCTTCTTATTTTGGATTTTAGTAGGTGTGAAATAAACCTGAAATGATTGTTCCTTATCCTAAGAGGTGGGGAGAGGGAATAGATCGTACTTTTGAGAATGACTAATGATGGTAATGTAAAAATTGACTTAACCTAGTTTGGTTCATTTGGTCCTTCAGTGTGATTTTGTTTTTTTTCCCTCCAGGTATGTGAAAGCAAGAACAGAACTAACATGGGATTATGGTTATGAAGCTGGAAGTATGCCTGAGAAAGAGATCCCCTGCCAATGTGGGGTTAATAAATGTAGGAAAAAAATATTATAAATACATATTTAATGCCCATTCATAAAGTCAGTTTATCAAGCTGATATAAGAGACACACACAAGAACCCTAAATTATCAGGGGAATTATTTTAGGTTTTGGTCCATGGAGATAATTTCTCTCAGTTTACCTTGGTCAGAGGGTTCATATTTATTTCTAATTTTATTTGTGTGACTCAGAAATTATAGAAACAAAATAAGGAAATTTGTAAACATGGAGGGAATCTCTTTATTCTTACTGCTGTTCAGCTTTACATGAGTGGGATGGAAGTGTTTACTTTATTTGAAATACCACTGCACAATTTGTAACTTATTTGTAAATTGTATATTAAGAGAAACAAATGTCACAACAGAATCCAGCTGTTTCTTACTTTGCTTTTGTGATTTTTTTTTTTTTTTTTTTTTTTTTTTTAGATTATTGCCCACAAAGGGCCAAATTTCACGTCTTTACCTATCAGATTTAGTTATGTTTCATTCCTGGCAAGTCATCTACCATCCATCCCGAGGGCCAGATTGTATCAGGCTAATTTTAGTTTCACAATTAGGTCTTGATAATAATGTCCCAATGCTCACTTTTTCTATTTTTTTTGTTTGGTAGCATTAAGATATATTTATGTCTTCATTGTTTTCCTAACATGCTTTTGGCCCTTCCTTCATCTTCTTTTACATCTAACTTTATCTGCAATCATTTCTAGCCTCAGTCTTCTGTGATGTGTTTTTTTGTTTTGTTTTTTAAAGATTTATTTTTGTTTTATTTCTCTCCCCCACCCCCATCCCCACCCCCACCCCCAGTTGTCTGCTCTCTGTGTCCATTCGCTGCATGTTCTTCTGTGACCACTTCTATCCTTATCAGCGGCACCGGGAATCTGTGTTTCTTTTTTGTTGCGCCATCTTGTTGTATCAGCTCTTCATGTGTGCGGCACCATTCTTGGGCAGGCTGCATTTTCTTTCGCGCTGGGCAGCTCTCCGTACGGGGTGCACTCCTATGGGGGGGACACCCCTGCGTGGCACAGCACTCCTTGCGCGCATCAGCACTGCGCGTGGACCTGCTCCACATGGGTCTAGGAGGCCCAAGGTTTAAACCATGGACCTCCCATGTGGTAGGTGGACGCCCTACCCATTGTGCTAAGTCTGCTTCCCTGTGATGTGTTTTTAAACTGCAGCAATATCCTTTTGTCATAGAGTAGTTTTGTTTGACAGGTTTTTTAGAGACCCTCACCTGGTGGCTAGTTTAAAAGTAGACCCTATCCTGGTAATTGCAGTAGAAAAATAAGAAGGTAAAGCAATGCCATGTATATAGTGGAGAAAGCCCTAAATTGAGATGAATCCTACAGTCCTATTCTTAATTCCTATTATTTATTGGATGTGTAGCATTTGACAGAATCATTTAATATTTCTAAACCTCTGAAAATCAGGAAATCTTGATTTTCATATAGAAACATAGAGAGCACTCTCTAACCCATCTTACAAAGCTAGTATAGCTTTATAATTAACAAGGACAGTCTGAGAAAGGGAAACTACAGGCCAATTTTATTCATAAACATAGATGTAAGAACCCTAAAACAAAATATGAACAAATTCAATCCAGCAGCGTATAAAATGATTATATCATATGACCAAGTTGTATGTGTTATATCAGGAATCAAAGTTAGTTTAATAATAGAAAATCAAGGGAAGCAGACGTGGCTCAACTGATAAGAGTGTCTGCCTACCATATGGAGGGTCCAAGGTTCGATACCCAGCGCCTCCTGACCCACGTGGTAGGCCGGGCAATGTGCAATGCTGCCGTGTGCAAGGAGTGCCCTGCCACTCAGGGGCACCCCCGCGTAGGGGTGCCCCACGTGCAAGGAGTGCGCCCTGCAGGGACAGCTGCCCCATGTTTAAAAAACACAGCCTACCCAGGAGTGGTGCTGCACACACGGAGAGGTGATGCAGCAAGATGACACAACAAAAAAGACACAATTTCCTGGTGCCACCTGACGATGCAAGTGAACACAGAAGAACACATAGCGACTGGACAGAGAGAGCAGACAACAGGAGGGAAGGGGAGACAAATAAATAAAATAAACCTTAAGATAATAATAACAGAAAATCAATTAATGGAGACTGTAGTAGCAAGATCAAGATAGCATAGTTTTTTGGAAGCAGGTATAGCTCAGTGGTTGAGGGCCTTCACGTGTTACATGATCCCAAGTTCAATCCCTGGTACCTCCTAAAACTTTTTGTAAAATAAAATAGCATAGTTTTTTATGAATCTCTCCAAATCCACTCATAAAGAGAGAGCAACTAGTATAGCAAAGGGGAAAAAACAACCTCACAACATCTTTAACAAAGCTCATAAAAAGGTATCCCAAAAGCCCCGAACATGAGTGGCTGAAGGCAAATCACTACCAACTGCAGGATTCACACAGGATTGCTGGGCATATAGTAGTTTTATGGAGAGTGCAGAGGGAAGGGAAAAAATGGGGGGTTTACAGGGTCCTGAGAACATATGCTCACCTATGAAATGAGAGGACCCCACTCAGAAGCGAATCCTCTGCGAACAAACTGGGAGAAGGCTCAACAGGCACCCATTTGGGGTACGGACAAACAAGTACACAGAAACTCAATAAAAACTGTCCCAATCCTGAACAGGCCCATCCAGAGAAAAAATAAAATGTATGTGCATGGTCTTTTTCAGTAATAACAGGAGGGAACCCTTAGAACAAGAAACTAGGGATACTACCTTGGCCTACCTCTGCCCGCTATACAGGAATCGCCTCAAAGTACTGAAAAACTATCATTAAACACAACAGAAAAGGCTGTGACCAAACACTCTACAATGATACACGAAAAAAAGAAAATAAACCAGCAAGATAGTAGAGGCATATTAGAAAATTCTGGCCACAAATCAGATGAAAACTAGAAACTATTTTTTAAATAAGTTACAGGGAAGTGGATGTGGCTCAAGCAGTTGAGTGCCTGCCTACCACATGGGAGGTCCCATATTTGGTTCCCAGAGCCTCGTAAAGAAAATGAGCAAGACAGCAAGCTGATGCAATGATGGGCTGGTGTAGCGAGCTGACTCAATGAGGAAACACAAAGAGAGACACACCAAGCAGGGAGCAGATGTGGCTCAAGTGATTGGGGACCTCCCTCCCACATGGGATGTCCCAGGTTTGCTTCCTGATGCCTCCTAAAAAGAAGACAGGCAGACAGCAGATAGCAAGTGCAAACAATGAGAAGGAGGAAGAGAAATTTTAAAATAAAATAAAAATATCTTCTTAAAAGGTTAAAAAAATTAGAGAACGATTGAAGCTATGAAACAGCAGCAAAACCAGAAATGGAAAAATCAGTATAACATTCCACATTAATATTAAAGGAGAAAACTCATGATTGTTCCTGTAGATTCAGAAAGTATTTGGTAAAATTCAACATCTATTCCTGAAAAGAAAAAAGAAAAAGATTCAGAATGAAAGGAATAAATGAAACTTTATTGGATGAAGGTTATATATCTACAGAAGATCAGTACTCATATTCAAATGATGAAATGTTGATTGCATTGCTGTATGCAAATATGCCTTCCGACTCCAGTTCTTTTCAGTTTCTTACTTAATATCCTAGACAACAAGTAAGGTGAGAGAAAGAAGAGGAGGATCGGAAATGCAGGGCATATGATGGATTATGTAGAAAGAATTTACAGATAAATTATTAGAATTAAGAATAAGGTTACTGGATACAATATGCAGAAGCTAGTTCCAGTTCTATAAACCAGTAACACTTGCAAAATGTTTTATAAAAGGAAGATGCCATTTACAAGAATGTCAAAAAATACAAAATACCTTGGGAAAAAGCTAGCAAAAAATATGCAAGATCTTTAAGAAGAAAATTACAAAATTTTATTAACAAATTTAAACCTTGATAAAGAAGATCTAGATAAATGAGATGTACCAAGCTTATGGATTGAAAGGCTTAAAATTATATCAGTTCTCTCAAAATTGACCTGTATGTTCAATGCGGTTCTGATCTGAAATCACAGGAGGGGTGTGTGTTTGTGTTTGGGTAGAACTTGACAAGTTGATTCTAAATTTTATATGGAAGTGCAAAAGAACAGGAAGAGCCAAGATACTCCCAAGGAAGAGCAAGATGGGAAATCTACTTTATCGGATTTCTAGAACTGTTACAAAGCTATAATAAAGATGATGTGGTATTAGCACAGGAGGAGAAAAACTGATCAGTAAAACAAAAAAAGCATCCTAAAACAGCCCCGTTTTAAAATTTATAACAGAACTGGCATTGAAAAACTGGAGGAAAGATTCATTTCAATAGATGCTTGGTTATACGTTTGTGGAGGAGAAAGGGAGGAAGAAAAGAAATGGGAGTGATACGTCAACCCAGACATAAAAATTAGTTCCAGATTGATTAAAAATTAATTGTGAAAGGCAAAACTAAATTTCTTTAAAGTCAATATGCAAGAATATCTTTTTGATGTTGAAGTAACAGAAGATTTCTTTAACCTTGACACAAAAATGACAAAAGTGTTTATATACATTAAGATTAAGAACATCTATTCTTTAATCAAAAGATACCATAAAGACTTTGAAAAAATAACTGGGAAAGATATTGGCAAACAAATTATCGAAGGATTCATGTCTAAAATTTATCTTTAAAACTTATAAAACTTTTTTTTTTTTAAGGCAAACAACCTTTGACTTATAGGAAAACAAGAAAAAAGCAAAATAGGAAAAATATATGAATAGGCACTTTGTTGACTGAATGGCCAGTAAGTATATGAAAGGATGCTGGGCTTCCTTAGTACTCAGAGAAAAAATACCGTTACACAACCAGTTGGCAAATTAAAAAATCTGAGTGTTGAAGAGAATTGACTGCTTTGGAAAACAATCTGCGTTAGTCAGGTTGTAATGTGCATGCGCCCTAATCCAGCAGTTCTCCTAGATATAAATGGAGGAGAAACTGTTACCTTTGTGTATGTGAAAGGTACCATAATAGTCACAGTACTTGTGATTGAAAAAAAAAAAAAATTGAACTGGAAACAATTTAAATATCCAGAACAAGTAGTGGTAAATTCTAACAGTAAAATACAGCAGTGGAAATAAACTACAAATTATGTAACCAGAATGTTGAGCCTAAAGAGCAATTTGCAAATATTTAAATTCTTCATATGAAGTTCAAAATTAAAGAGTATACAGTGTATATATATATAAAAGCATATGTGATAAACTGTAACAGAAAAAGGGCATGGCATGGTAGGTGCAGAATTCAGGGTGGTCATACCTCTGTGGCAAGAGATGGAGGGGGAAAGTACACACAGGAGCTCAGAGGCATCTCAGTTTGCTAGGGCTGCAATCATGAATACCACAAACTGGCTTTGACCTAACGGCAGGAATTTGTTGGCTCATGGTTTCAGAGGCCAGAAGTCCAAATCCTGGCATTGGCAAGTCCTTGCTTGCTCTCCAGGAACTAGTGTTCTGGTGCTGGTGCTCAGAAGCCTTAAAGCTTCTCGGCTTGGACCTCTGCTTCCCATCACATGTGATGTCCTTTTCAGTGCTCCCACTGACTTTGGGGTCCTCCTCAAAAGGACTCCAGTAATCCAGATTCAGACATTCCCCCCCCCCACCCCACCTCATTCAGTTGAGCCACACAAAATAACATTTTCAAGGGGTCATTTCGGGAAGCAGATGTAGCTCAACTGGTAGAGCATCTGCCTACTATGTAGGAGGTCCAGGGTTCGGTACCCAGGGCCTCCTGGCCAGTGTGGTGAGCTGGCCCATGCATGCGCAAGGAGTGCCATGCCATGAGGGGTGCCCCCCTGTAGGGGTGCCCCACGTGCAAGGAGTGTGCCCTGCATGGAGAGCTGCCCTGTGCAAAAAGAAAAAAGCATAGCCTGCCCAGGAATGGCGTCACATACACGGAGAGCTGACTCAGCAAGCTGACACAACAAAAAGACAGATTCCTAGTGCTGCCTGACAAGAATGCAAGCAGACACAGAACAACACACAGCAAATGGACACAGCAGACAACTGGAGGGGGCTTAGAGCGTGGGGAAGGGGAGAGAAATAAAAATAAATCTTAAAAAAAAAAAGTCCTATTTACGTTGGGTTCACAGCTGCAGTAATGAGGGTTAAAGATTAACGTTTAAATTGGGGTAAATAATTGAACCTACTACAAAAGGTAAAAATAACGTTCATTTCCTTTAACTGGGTGGTGGGTGCTTGGAGGATTTATACTTGATATATATATTATTATTTTAATTTACTAAATACTAAACAGTTTTCAAAATCTGGTTAAAGCAAACACTCCCAATAGCTGTGAAGACAAATGCCCTTAGATGGCCACAGAGCCTGAGGGATATGGAAGGACTAATTTTATGCATATTCCAACTCTATTTGGAGAAACTATCTGGTTTCACACTGTGCCACCAACCTGTGAAGAAGGTTCTGGCAAACTCTTAGGGCTGAAACCTCTTTTCCACAGATTTCCTTTACTCCTTTAATACAAACACAGACAAGAGAATAGAAATCTGAAGGAACTTGAATATTTTTGTTCTAGGCAGAGGTGAGAATAAGAAAAAGAAACCTAGAAATTTAGTCAAATGTGACTTATTTAAGTCAGAAGGAATTGTGCTGGGTAAGAGTTTCATTAAATTAAAAAAAAAAAAAAAAGGAAAATAACGTATTTTACTGAGCAGCAAAATCTGAAACAACCTCCCGGACATGATTTGCAGATTGTGCTTCTAGAGAAAAGTAGGAAGAGTTACTTTGCTATAGCTTTGCTAGCCCTGGATATCTATTGTGAAAGGAACCAGGAGTCCCTGAAGCAAGACTTTACCAAGTAACAAAGGCATATATTTGGCTGCTTGGAAACCCTCTTTGGGATCAGGATGGCAATACAGTTTTGAAACAGAATAACAAATTCTGGCTTTGAGGGGTTATAGGTGTGCGTGTGTTCTCTTTTTTTCTGGACTTCTGGGTTTGATTTGGTTACCTTTCAAACAAAAAATTAAATTTGGAACCAATTTAATTTTTAAGAAATATTGACCTAGATGAATATTTAACTTGAAATTACTTTAGACAATGGGAAACCGAAGGAAAAGGAAATTATAACAGCATCCTGTGGACTGTTGAGGAAAGTCAAGAAGTCCATTTTCATTAACAATAAAGAGGGAAACGGACTTTGGCCCAGTGGTTAGGGCGTCCGTCTACCACATGGGAGGCCCGCGGTTCAAACCCCGGGCCTCCTTGACCCGTGTGGAGCTGGTCCATGCGCAGCGCTGATGCGCGCAAGGAGTGCTGTGCCACACAGGGGTGTCCCCTGCTAAGGGGAGCCCCATGCGTAAGGAGAGCCGCCCAGCGTGAAAGAAAGTGCAGCCTGCTGAGGAATGGCGCCGCCCACACTTCCCCTGCCACTGACGACAACAGAAGCGGACAAAGAAACAAGACGCAGCAAAAAGACAGAAAACAGACAACCGGGGGAGGGGAATTAAATAAATAAAAATAAATCTTTAAAAAAACAATAAAGATACAACTTCAGGAAATACTCTAAAAGTGAGAAAATTTGGTCAGTACAGGAGGTCTTTTTATGCAGGATGGACAAATTGGCATCCATTGCCATTATCAGCCAGTACTTCCTTGTGATCTTCCTTGGAAATCAATTTGTCATGCAAACACGAGGTATCAGTTTCATCTTGGAGAAATTGCTCCAGAAATCTTGACCTCCAGTATGAACTGGTTCTCAGCTGTCATCTTTTGCCAGTACTTTAGAGAGTTCCTTTGTTTCTCTTCTGTCGGCTCTCTTGTCTCCAGTTAAACCTCATTATTTCTTTTTGGGGAAGCAGCCTCTCTGCTACTAGCCACCCTTCCCTGGGCTTGCCCTCATCAGAGTCCTGGGTTTGGAACATTCCTTTTGGAGACTGGACTGTAAGCTCGTGCTTTCCCCAGGTCCTTTCTTGGAGGGTGAACCTTCCTCATTCTGGTGCACAGGGAACTTACTGGTATCACCTAAGCCTATGGGTCATATGGTCCCTGGCCAGCCCCTTTGGCTTATCTGTTTCCCGAGCTGCACATTGCACCACAAGTGCACATCTTCACCCTCTGTCAGCCGTCAGTCGACTGCCGGCCATGGGAGACCACTAACCATTACTGAGGGAGGCCCAGCCTGCTCTGTCTCTTTATGTGAGCAAAGTGTTGTTCAACCATTATGTGCACTGTGTCTTCCTCAGCAACGCTGATGCCGTGTTACAAGGAGCACCTTCTCTTGGTAGCTGGCATATCTCCGCTGTTTCCCATGTGGTGGGCCTTCTCTCCTGGTGGCAGCCGAGAGTCTTGGATGGATATTTCTCTTTTCCTTGGTTTATTCCAATATATTGGGGAAGCACATCCTCCAAAAGCTTTTTTTTTCCTCAGCTTTACTCATTTATTACAAGTCCCCAACAGCATTTACTACTTCTTTAAAAATATGGAACACTTCACGAATTTGCGTGTCATCCTTGTGCAGGGGCCATGCTAATCTTCTCTGGATCGTTCCAATTTTAGTATATGTGCTGCTGAAGTGAGCACCCTCCACAAGCTTTTGAGAAAGGAGAAATGAATGGCAATTTTCCTGAGACCTTGGAATGTTTAAAATTGTCTTTTACATTTACCATTGATTGATATTTGGCAGGGTATAGAAGTCTGAGTAGCCTTCATACTAAATTTAAAATAACAAAACTACAAACTTCACAGGAAAACACTAAAAATAATACGAAAGCAATACATAGAGCTTCAGTCTATCCCTTTACCCAGGATACCCAGATTTAAATTTAGCATTTTGCGGCATTTATTGTATCATTCTCTTCTATTACCTAAACATTTGGAGTAGGTTGCATACATTATGTTCCTCCAACCTTTAATACTTCCAAGTACATTTCCTGAGAACAAGGACACTCACTCTATAACCACCTTAAGGACAGGTATCAAGTTCAAGATTTAACATTGATATAAAGCACACAGTCCGTAGTCCACTTTTTTCAGTTGTCCCAATGAGGCCCTACCTTTTTCTGGATTGCAAGTTTTTCTTCTTTTTAAAAATATATAGACAACCTAAAATATCCCCCTTTAACCACATGCAGAAATATAATTTAGTGCTGTTAATTATAATCACAATGTGTGTTTCCATCACCATCCTCCATTACCAAAACTTTTCCATCACCCACAACAGAAATTCTTTATCAGTTAAGCTTTAATGCCCCGTTCCTTACCTCTCCCTAGCCCTGGTAACCTGTAATCAAGTTTCTGACCCTGAATTTGCTTATTCTAATTATTTCACATCAGTAAGATCATAAAATATTTGTCCTTTTTGTCTGGCTTACATCACTTAAAATGAAGTATTCAAGTTTTGTCCGTTTTGTCACATGTCAGAACGCTATTCTTTTTATTGGCTGCATAACATTGCACTGTGTGTATATACCACATTTTGCTTATCCTTTCATCTGTTAGTGCACACTTGGGTTGCTTTCATTTCAGATTAAACTTTGAAGCCATCTGTTAGCTTCCAGTGTTGCCATTGTGAACTCTGAAACCTTTCTGTCTTCAGGCTTCCAGGGTGAAAATTGGAGGTCAGACGAGATCTTCTTTTCCTTTGCTAATCAATTTGTATCTCCTTTGAGGCTTGCAAGATTGTCTTTGTCCCAGTGTTCTGAAACCTCATAGTGATAGCCTCTGGTGTGCATCCATTTTCCTCCCTTGTACTGGGTGCTTAGTGGGCCCTTTCCATCTGATAACTTTGACTGTCAGTTCTGGGAGATTTTCTTGAACTAGTTCTTTAATGACTTCTTATTTGTTCTCTCCTTCAGTTGTTACCTAAAAGTTAGATCTCCAGGGTTCTTAAATTTTCTTATCTTTTAAATTTCTAGCTCATTGCTTTATTTTTTATTTATCCCCCCCCTCCCCCCCGCAGTTGTCTATTCTCTGTGTGCATTTGCTGTGTGTTCTGTGACCACTTCTATCCTTAGCAGCAGCACGGGGAATCTGTGTTTCTTTTTGTTGCGTCATCTTGTTGTGTCAGCTCTCCGTGTGTGCAGCGCCATTCCTGGACAGGCTGAACTTTCTTTTGCGCTGGGCGGCTCTCCTTATGGGGCACATTCCTTGCACGTGGGGCTCCCCTACGTGGGGGACACCCCTGCGTGGCAGGGCACTCCTTGCGCGCATCAGCGCTGCACATGGCCAGCTCCACACGGGTCAAGGAGGCCCAGGGTTTGAACCATGGACCTCCCATGTGGTAGACGGACGCCCTGACCGCTGGGCCAAGTCCGCTTCCCTCATTGCTTTTTTATTCTACTTTCTGGGTGCATTTACCAATTGCATTTTTATTTCTGGTCTCATTTTTAATTTTTAAGCCTTCTCTTTGAATAGTCTTTAATAGCATCCTATTTTTGGTTCCTGGTTGCAGTATCTTAACTCTTTGAAGATATTCAAACACATATTCATACCTTTCTTCTCTTTTCATATTCTGTGTCCACCCTATTTTTCCCATAGGTTTGCTTTGGTCTTTCTCGTTCATGTTACAGGCTTTCCTCAGAATTCCAGTGATCCTTGTGATCTTTTCACATTTAAGAGTCAGACACTAGAAAGCTGATTACACCCTGTGGAGGCGGGGGCTCTTGGACCCTGGGCTTCACCACGACCAGCGGTCAGGATGCTCGTCCGTCCGCCTGCTGGAGGTCAAAACACTTGGCGCTAGCGCCGAGGACGCCGTGGCCGGAGAGGCGCGCGCCGCGGTTGAACGAGCTGCGCACGTCCCCCAGTGCGGGCGCGCGCCGCCCGTCGGCGAAGGCGGAACTGGGCGCACATCCGGCATGGCGAGCCGAGCGCGCAGGCGGCGCGGCGGGGGCGTGCCCGGGGCCCCTGCGCCCGGGGCCCCCGCCCGGCCCGCCGCCCGCGCCCCGCCGCCCGCGGAGCCGCCCCGCCGGCCCCTGGAGCAGCCCGCGGGCCCCACGGGTGAGTGCGGCCGGGCCGGGCCCCGCGCAGGCCCCGCGGGCCAGGCCGGCCTTCCGCTCCCGCCCACCGCTGCGGGAGCGCGGGCGCCGCGGGGCAGCGTTAGGAGCGCGGGCACCGGGCCGGCCCCCCGTGGCGATGCGTGCGCCCTGCGGGGCACCTCGTGATCGGGCGCGCGCTGCCAGCCGACGGGCACCCGCCAGCCCCTCTCCAGGCGCGCAGCCTCTCGCCTGCCCGCCCCTCTGGAGGTGGACCTTCCCAGGAGCGGGTCCCCGCTCTCCCGAGCAGAGCCGCGCGCCTCTCCCAGTTCGGTCTCGCAGGGCGCCCAGGGCCCGGCGATGGGCTGGTCACTCCCCACGTCCACGCCCCCGGCTGTTGGGACGTGTGTCCAGTGCAGTTTCCCAGGCACTGGGCCCTGCTGCACTTGACTTTTTACGCATCTGGTATACAGTGGAAGAAGTACAATGGTCAACTGCCATCAAAACTCTATCAAAGGGCCACACGAGGAAGAAGTCTCAGCCGGCCCCCTGAACTGTCAGAGCCCGGAGGGGTGACTCTGCGGGGTGCGCACAGCTCATTCCTCCCGTTGCACCCCTTTCGTCCGTGCTGGGGCGAGCTGCCTGGCCCCAGGGCCTGGCCTCTGGGTGCCTGTGTCGGCGGGAGCTGCAGCCTTGCTCACGCCTCCGCAGCTGGAGCTGGGCGGGGAGCTGGGCTGGAAGCTGCTGTCGTGATTCACGGCTTTGAGTTCCTCCTGCTGCTTGTTTCCTTAGCTTGTAACTTCAGTGGCTTCATTCTGTCGACCCTCACCTGGCTGGCAACGTCATTTTTTGAGAACTCTGGTTAGTCTCAGTGAATCTGGCCTGTGGCCCTCAGCAGAAGGTCTCTGGGGCTCCTGGCTGGCCCTCACGTCCTCACTCAGCTCTGAAAGGCGAGGGCGCAGGGGCTTTGTCCTGGGCTGTCTCTCTCACATGCCCCAGCCACTAGGGATTTCAGTGACTATGTAACACACTCTTACGGTGGGACATTTAGAAAGTCTTGGAGGAGCGCAGCATTTCCCTCCTCTTCTGACCACTCCAGGAACCCTCACTCCCGCCGGGGCCTCCTGCTTTTACCATCAGTGCTTTAGCCTCACCCACTGATGTAGGGTGAAGCAGATAATTTGACTCTCACGGTTAATCCCGGGCTTGAAAGCCACAAGGAAACCAAGCCTCTCACTCTCCCGCGAGGAGCCCACGGCCGAGCCCCAGGCAGCAGGAGGTGGGTGTTTGGCCAATGGCTTCATTGCCGCTCCAGGACGGCAGTGCGTGTGTACCAGACTCCACCTCCCTTCAGCCAGGTCCTCGTTTTCTCTTCTGGTCTCTGGACGCAAACCCAGTCATGGTGCCACTTTCTGTGATTAGTTAGGACTCTAGCTACAAGGGACAGAAACCCGCTGAAGGTCGTTAATCCAAAAAGGAGACCTTTATTTCAGCAATGCAAGAGCCTCTTACAGAGTTCAAGGGCAGGGAGCAGCTGGGCCTGAGGAAGGAGCAAGAGCCCATAGGTGGAGAACTGCCGGGAGCCAGGAGTCAGCCTTCTTGGTCTCTCATCACGGTTTTCCTCTTCAGGTCAGCTCTGCTTTCCTTTCCCTCTCCAGCTGACATCTCTGATACTAAGTCGGCATGGTGGAAAACACCCGCCGCGCAGCCCCCGAGGTTTTACATCTCCTCATCTTAAGAAAGCAGCGCACACAGAGCCAGGCTTATCCCCAGTGCCAAATGCTCCGGAGGGAAAATGTGCCGGCCCAGGTTGGATCAGACGTTCAGAGCTGGCGCAGCAGCCATGGGGTCGGGGGGGCGGGGGGTGTCACACGGCCCCACCTTCGCAAGTACCCAAAAAGATGCCTGCTGTCACCCACCGCTTCAAAACCCAATGTTATACAAGCAGCCACAACCAAAAAAACCCTAGTGGTTAAAACCGGCTGCCTGGAAGCATTCTTTGCAAGGCTTTCAAAATGCTTTATTACGTGTATTTCTACCTGCATCTCCTGCACTCCTCCCCAGGCACCGCACATCCACCGTCACCACCCACAGCTGTCCCTGGCTATCGGAATCTGTTCAGTTCCTGTGATCATATAGCAAGGGATGCCAAGTTATCCAAACGTAGTGAAGGATACCTGTGTTTGTAAAAGTCCCTATAGAATATGTGCTGCCCTAACAAATGACGGAGTGTCCCAGTCCTGTGCTTCCTCCAGTACAGAAGAATAAATGAGCTGGAAGAGCCAAGAGCTTGCAGACAATGGCGACCAGAAGTATTTCCGCAGGGGAACGCTCCTGGGAGGAACCCATGTGCCCACCTTCCCCGTCCATCCATTAGCCCCGGAGACGGGCTCCCGGTCGACAGCCCGCAACATGCGGCCACACGCTGGCGGCCCAGACAAGCACCACACCGTGGACACGCGGGACGGTGCCCCTGGGTCAGCCCCTGCCCGACGGTGACCTGCAGCTGTGCACAGAGAGGACAGCACTGAGCTATCACGCACAGCAAGGGCCTGGATGCCCTGCCCGGCACTCGAGTGGAAGACATGATGGTTTAGGGAGCTTCAGCTCTAGGGGCTTAACTATCTGACACTTGTTCCACGTCCTCGCAACACTTGTTATTTCCGGGGGATTTGTTTCATCTTTTTTTAAGTGGCTCTCCTAGTGGGTGTGAAATAGTATGTTGTGATTTGGGTTTGCATTTCCCTAACAGCTAATGATGTTGAGCATCTCTTCATGTGCTTTTTTAGCCATTTGTACATTTTCTTTGGGGAAATTTCTATTCAAGTCTTTAGTTCATTTTTCAACCAGGTTGTTTGTCTTTTTATTGTTTGAGTTGTAAGAGTTCTTTACATATTTTGGATACTAGACTCTTACCATTTCTCTCCCATTTGGTGGGTGCTATTCATTGTTTTGATACGTATCCTTTGATGCACAAAATTTTAAAATGTCTATTTATTCCCCTCGGCTTCTTCCCTTTCTCCCATTCCTCTCCGATTTAAAAAAAAATCTGTTCCCTACTTTCATGTGCCTTTCTCTCCTAATTGATTATAATGGTGAATTAAAACACATTGAAATGAAAGTACATTGCTCATTTACTTTATTAATTCACGTAGAATTTATTTTTGAATGGTACAAAGTAGTGATCTAAATTTATTTTTTTACATACAGTTAATCAGAGCACTTGGATACACCATTGTTTTCTTGTAAATTATTAATAACAATTATTATTATTAAGAGGTTGCTGTGGGCAAGGCAATGTTTTAAGAGCTTTGCCTATGTTTAAATTCCTGGTTGTCTTTCTTGATTAAAGCTTTTATTTTTAGGCATTTTTAAATTTTTTTTTTTTTAACTTTCCTTCCATTAACCCATTTTTAAAAAAATACAAAATAAGGTGTTTTTTCCACTTGGATCCCTATTTTTTTTTTTCTCCCTGGGAGTTGAAAATGTCCCATAAAGCAAAACAAGCGCCTTTTCTGCTGTGGAAGACTGGGGAAGGCATTAGCAAAAAAAGTATTTCCACTTACCTGTTTCTCACCAGGGATTTTACTTACAGGTATCTTTAAAATTGTAGAAAAAATGAAAAAAAGGACGTGTGCACTCTGCCCCTCAAATCTGGAATGTGGTGTGCTGTACTTTGCAGAAAAAGAGAATATAGTTGCTCATGAAAATTGTTTGGTAAGTTATCTGGAAACACATCAGCCATTTTAGGGAAAGACATACCAGAATAGATAAATGGTACTTTGGGCACAGAGACTAACAAATTAGCTGGGGTTTGGTCTTTTAAATTGGGATTCGTGGAGTATATTTTCTAACTTTTTAATGTCTTTCAGATCTTACCACATTATAATTACTTTTTATGTTATTTATTACATCAAAAACACAGGATGAATTATAGTTTAAAAAAAACTTCTGTAGAGATATTTTAATGAAATAGTTCAACTATAACAGAACACCCAAGAGACCTCCCATCTAGATTTATAAAATTGTAGCATCGAGTGATATTTGCTTCAGCGTTAGGTTTGTTTTTTTTAAGAAGTAAGACTCTTTCTGGTGCCCTCTTCCCTGCCTTCCCCATTAGAGGAAATCCCTTCGACACATTTGGTGTTTATCGTTATTTTTGTTTTTATACTTCCATCACATATGTTTAAATACTTATAACCAAGATATGATAACTATTTTACGTGCTCTTGAACTTTATGTAATGTCTATCAAATGCTGTAGGTTTTTGCGATTTATGCATGTTGATAAATGAAGCTCTAGCTCTCCATGTGAGAGTATTCCATTTCACTCTTTGTTCTGTAAGTGGACTTTTTTTTTATATGACTAACCAGCTGGCACGGACATTCTTGTGGTTCTCCTTGTCTCTGGTCTAGAGAGTATAGACGTGGAATTGCTGGGGCACAGGGTGGGAGCATTTTGCACGTCAGGGAAGGGGCCAAATCGCACTCCAAAAGAGATTGTACCACGTTCAGCTTCCATCAGCTGCCCCAGAGTTTCTTTTTCTCTTCATCCTGGCGAACACTTGATATTGTGAGATTTTCATTCTTGCTCTCTGATGGGTGTGAACTCTCCTCACTGGGGGAGTTGGGTAGCCCCTCGTGCTCTACGCCATCTGGTGTCCGTGTTGTGAACTGCATGTCCTTATACGACATCTTTCAGCCGTTAGTTTTTGCCTATAGATACACTCGTTCATATATAAATTCCAATGCTTTCTTGTATATATTGGCTTTTAATTTTATCTATGGTATTTTCCACCAGCATTTAATGTACTTAAATTTATTGTTTGTGCTTCCTCTGCTCCCTGCCCCAACCCATCCCAAGGAATGCTTTTCTGTGCTAAGGGTCTATCGTTTTGTTTTTCCCCCCTCAAAGTTTTAACACTTTTGCTTTTCTCTTTAGTTTCTTTTTTTTTTTAAAGATTTATTTATTTATTTAATTTCCCCCCCTCCCCCGGTTGTCTGTTCTGTGTCTATTTGCTGCGTCGGGAAGTGTGGGCGGCGCCATTCCTGGGCAGGCTGCACTTTCTTTGGTGCTGGGCGGCTCTCCTTACGGGGTGCACTCCTTGTGCGTGGGGCTCCCCTACGCTGGGGACACCCCTGCGTGGCAGGGCACTCCTTGCGTGCATCAGCACTGTGCATGGGCCAGCTCCACACTGGTCAAGGAGGCCCGGGGTTTGAACTGCGGACCTCCCATGTGGTAGGCGGACGCCCTAACCACTGGGCCAAGTCTGCTTCCCTCCTTTAGTTTCTCAAACCAACTGGCATTTATCTTTGACTGTCGTATGTTGTGATCTAGTTTTTTTTCATGCTTTCCCCAACCCTATTTACTGAAGTCTATTCTTTCCTCCCTGATTTGTAGGGATAAGGAGGAGTCAGAGGATGAGGATTATTTGGTCTTTCCGGCGTGTCGTGTCAGGCAGAGTTCTGGGAGCTTAGCCTCTATTAACCTGTGAATCCTCACAAATCCCCCAGAGGAAGGGCTGTTTTCGTCACCCCACTGCAGCTGGGAAAGCTGAGGCATGGAGAGGTCACGTAGCTCTCGGGGCCCTGCGGCTGGCACGTGCGTGGGTCGAGTCTCCCCAGGACCGGCCCGCTGGGCTCCCACATCCTTCTCCTGTCTCCTCGGCTCTTTTCCCGCTCGCGCTCTGTTGGTCGCTCCCTTGGCGACCCCTAAGCTGGACAACACTGTCCTCGCTGGTACGTCCGTATGAGAATAAAGCTTGGGAGTTTTGGGCACTTTGGATTTTGGAAGCCACTTTTGTCAAATTTCACAATTCCTCTTGGAATTTTGAGTGAAATTGTATTGAATTTATAGATGAATGTGGGGATATCGATGTCTTTATAATGTACAGGTCTTTCCGTCCACAAACAGGGTCTACCTCGCCAAGTACTCAGGTCTTTTATGAATTTCAAAACTTTTCATTTTTTTTCTATAGAGGTGTAGAACTTTGGGTTAGGCTTATTCTTAGGTCTTTTTAAAAAAATTTTTCTAATATTTAAAAAAAATGAGTTATTATTGGTATATACAAACACTGTTGATTTTTACTTTTTAAATCTTATCCACCAAGCTTGCCAAACTCTTATTAGTTCCAAAAATCTCTAGATTCTTTTAGGTATTGTATTTGGATGATTCCTCACCTGTAAATATGGACAATTTTTTCTTTTCAATATTTAAGCCTTTTAATTTCTTTTTCTTATTTTTAAGCTTATTTTTAAAATACTTTCTATTTTTGTTTAAAGATACATAGATCACACAAAATGTTACATTAAAAAAAATAAGAGGTTACCATATACCCCCCACCCCCCACGCCTCCCACATCAACAACTTCTTTCATTAGTGTGATGCATTCATTGCATTTGATGAATACATTTTGGACCATTGCTACACAGCATGGATTATAGTTTACATTTTAGTTTATACTCTTTCCCAATCCATTCAGTGGGTTATGGCAGGATATATAATGTCCTGCATCTGTCCCTGCAGTATCATTCAGGACAACTCCAAGTCCTGAAAATGCCCCAATATCATGCCTCTTCTTCCCTCTCCCTGCCCTCAGCAACTCCCCTGTACACTGTTTCCACATCAGTTTCTTCCATTTCGAGAGTCATGATAATTCTATAGTAGAATACCAATAAGTCCACTCTAATCCATCTTTAATTCCTCCATCCTGAAGACACTGTGATGGTGATGTCCACTCCATCTCTAGATTGAGAGGGGGCTTAGATCCCACGTGGCTGATGGATGGAATTCTGCTCGCCGCTGTAGACTCTCTCAGAAAAATATGGAACACTTCACAAATTTGTGTGTCATCCTTGCGCGGGGACCATGCTAATCTTCTCTGTATCATTCCAATTTTAGTATATGTGCTGCCGAAGCGAGCACTCTTTTTTCTTTTTTTATTGTATTTGTCTAGAATATTCTGTTCTAGTGATGATTAGAAGCAGTGGAAGTGGGCAACCTTGTTTCTCTGGTTAGTGCTGAGGTCTGAGTCAATTTGCATATGCTTTCAGTTTTAGTGGTGTCACTTTAAGTTTAGGAGGTTCTCTTTTACTTTTAGTTTGCTGAAGGCTAAATGAGTACTGAATGGTATGAAGTCCTTTTTTCTCCATCTAAGGAAATGACCTGCTGGGTTCACTCTCTGTCTCTCTCAGGCCAGGCACGGTATTAGATGCTTTTTGCTGTTGTTGTTAAGGTTCACAATTTGAAGAGTGATTTTTTTTTTTTTTTCAAATCTCAAACTTGCAGAAAAGTTGCACATACAGCACAAATAACTTTTCTTCCCGGAACATGATGAGAGTAAGTTGGAACGTAATGTGTCGTCATCCTGAAGTACTTTAGTGTATGTTTCCTACAAACAAGCACGTGCTCTCACATAATCATAATGTGACCATCCAAATCAGGAAAATATCTGATACATTACTACCATCTAATTGTCAAGCCAGTCATGTTCCTGTTAGCCTAAGAGTATTCTTCAGAACAAAAAGTTCCAGTTTACACTTGGTCTGTGGTTTCCATGTCTTGAGTTCTCCTTTTCATCTCTTGAGTTCTGCTTTTCATCTTCTAGTAATACATGATGTGCTTAGTTTTCTGCTGCTAAACTCTTTTGAGGTTAACACTATTTGATCCTGATGTCTTATTCTAACACACACTAAGGTGAGTCTGCTATTTCAATTAGCTTTATTAGATATAATTTACATAAGACAAAGGGCATCCATTTTCAGCGCACAATATGCAGATTTCTGAGACTGCAGAGAGGAGCCACCCCGCGGCCGGACACAGACAGAGCCCTGCCCTCACCCCGGGAGACCCTCCGGGCGCGGCAGGCCGTGCCTCCCACCGCGGCTTCTGTAGATTGGTCTCGTCTCCTGCAGGATTTCATCTGCGAGGAATCCTGCTGTACCGATGCGCTGCGTTATGCCCAGATTCTTTTGCCCAGCGCAGTGCCTGGAGATCCCTCCCATCACGTGCACCTGTGTTTCTGCCCCACTCCCTCTGAGTGCAGAGTAGTTCCATCGTATGGCTAGATCACAATTTGCTTATGTATTCATATGTGGTATTTCCTGCTGACAAAGAAATCTGCTACAGACATGAGGGTATGAGTCTTTGTGTAGACATATACCTTCGTTTTTCTTGGGTAAATTCCTGGAATTGGAATCGCTGGGTCAGAAAGTGTGTACTTCGGAGGGATGGAAAAATGAATTGGCTAGCATCCTGTAAGAGACACTTTAAGCACAGAGAAAACATTTCTTTAAAAATGGAACATTGGGGAGTGGGTGTAGGTCAGTGATTGAGCGCCTGCTTCCCACATACAAGGTCCTGGGTTCAATCTCTGGGACCTCCTGAAAAAAAAAAATGGAACAATGTAACTCCTCATCTAAAGCCAAGTGCGCTGCAATACCGCTTCTTCCAAAACTGCAGGGCGAGGAACGTGTGGCTCTGGCAGCGATCAGGTAGGCTGCCTGCCTGCCATCATGTTAAGTGCTCTGCCGCAGCGGTCAGGCCGGCCATCCTCGGTCCGCCGCTGTCACTGGCGATGCACACGGCAGCCTCGTCCGGGCTCTCTTGATGATCCGCTCCTGGCTGCCCCTCTGTGGCTTTCTCTCTCTCTGAATTTCATTCTGCTTCTAAAAGACTGCAGTGTAGGATTGAGACCCACCGGTCGAGGGGCGGGTGACCTCATCAGAAGGTCCTACCTGCAATGGGTTACACCCGCAGGAGGGGCTGACTTGAAGGCCGCGTCTGTCTGGGCTGCCCAGCTCTAAACCAGCACAATCTCTCTCCCCCCGCCCCAACCTGCAGCTGTACTCTTCAGGCCTTGTGGAGTGTGAGGTCCACGTGCCGTTCAATCACGAAAGGAACTTTGACGTGGGATCAGTAAAGAAAGAAATCAGCAGAGGAAAGTGGTTGGTGAGTAGAGAAGGTTTTATTCCCTAGTCGGGATAAACAGACCCTGAGGGACGTCTTTAAAAGAAAGCCTGTCTGATGGGTAAGCCAAGGATAGCGAAGCGTGTCAGTAGGCGGGAAGGAGGAGCGCCTGCGCTGGAAGCTGAGATGAGACCGAAATGCCAGTACTTTAAAATAAGCCCCACGTGCTCTATCAGTGAAGTGGCTCTCCATTCGAGTGCTTTCGGCCGGAAGCATAAGGAACCCCCAACTCAAGTGGCTTTAACAAGGGGCCAGGTCCTTTCCCTCTGCCTCCTGCCCCCTTGAGCAGGTCCCCTGGCAGTCCTGGGGCGCTCCCTTCCTTCCTTTCCTTTCCTATCCTCCTTTCTTTTCTTTCTTTCTCTCCCTCCTTCCCTCCCTCCCGTCCTCCTTCCTCTCTCTCACGCTCACTTCTGTTGGAATTTTCTTGTTACATGGTAGCTTGTGCTGCCTCTGGAGTACGGTATGAACTGCCTCTTTCCCAAGGGGATTAACTGTCCTTCAGTTCACGCAGGCGGAGTGTGGTGCTCATCAGCCTCCCACACGGCTGAGTCCCTGGGCCAGTCAGGTTTCTTCTCGTCTCGTCGGTGGCCACATACTGTCCACCCGCCCATCTCTCAACCACCTTCACACATGAAATACCAGGGGGCTTCATCAGCCAAAGCAAGGGGCTACATAAGTTCCACTAAGAAAAAACTCTCCTCACTCAAGTTTTTTTTTTATTGTTTTCTTGGTTTTTTTTTGCCATACTACATAGAGTCCAAAGAGGTTTCACTTGCATCATGTCACTTTATGCTCAATAGTGATTCTGGGAAACGACTGTTGTTATCCTCAGCGAGCATCTAGGCTGAGAGAGGAAGTGTTGGCTGGAGGCACCCCCAGGTGCACTCCTTTACACAGCTGCCAGGCCCTAGTAATTACAGGAGCCCAGGCACCGGATGCCTCAGGGCTTGCTCTGCATCCAGTACCATTTCCTGCCTAGTTTTGCCCTGTGCTGCGAGGGAAGTTTCAGGAGCTGCACAGGGCGACAGAGGGACGCTTCAGCAAGGAAGGACGGGGCGGCCATGCTGTCCTGTCTAACCTTCCTTCCTGGGTTCTGACTTGCTCATCCTGCAATCTCTCTGCCTACTCACCACTCCCTCCTCCCCGCTTCTAGCCCCTCCTCTGCATTTTACAGCCTGTCTCCAGGCCTCCACTTACCTCCTCACAGGACCCCTTGCCTAGAGGCAGACAGTTTTGCTCACTTTGCCTTTTAGAAGGCTTCTTTCTTCTTTTCATTCATTCGTGATTTTTTTCAAAGAGCAATTGTATTTTTGAAATAAAAAGAGTTTTCTGCTTTTAACCAGACTGTTCCAAAAGAGTCTATGCATTCTAGTTAGCTGAGGATATAATTTTGCTAATGGGATCCATGGCCAGAAGGTAGGGCTGCTGGCTAAATACTGAATGACAATTTAAAATTTAACAAAGATTGTAAAAAAGGAGGTGTTCCTCAGTAAAAATCTGTTATTCTGTAGACATGCAGCAGTTGTGGTGAAAAAGGAGCCACTGTGGGATGTGATGTAAAAGCCTGCAAGAGGCAGTACCATTTCTTCTGTGCCTTGAGTGATTCTGCAGCTCCAGATCAATACACTTACAGGTAAGAAACCCATTTTAAAACCACATTTTGGGGGCTGGGGCAAGGAATGGTTAGATTATAACAGAGTTTTAAAGTCAATTTTATACAAATAATTTCCAAGTAAAAACACAGCTGGGAGGGTGGGCGGTGCCCACTTGGAAACCTGACTATACAACTTCTCTGAGTATCACAGGGATTTCTTAAAAGAAGTTTGTTAAATAATTTTAAATCTGATTTTTAGCAAGTCCCCATTGATATTTTGTTCCAGAGACATTAAGAAAGGAAATCTGTAAATAAGTTAATTTTGTACTGTACTTTTTATATTTGATTTGCTGAGACTCTCATAGGTTATAATAGTCTGAGTTTCACTTTATTTACCTTCGCAAAGAGCTCTTTTGTTATGACGTTTACAATGACCTTAAACACCCACTCAAAAGACTATTATTAGCAAAGCTACCAGATCAGACCTTCAGAAGAGGTCAAGTCCATGCCATGGCTAAAGCATATATGAAAAAACACTGAGCGCAGATTAGTAAAACTAATGAATAGGGACTCAGTAAACTAGATTTGTTATTTTTTCATCATTTTATCAAGTCCATGTGAACGTCTATGCATTTATAAATTGAATTGAAATATTTGGAGCGCTCAGAATACACAAAACACCTTGCTGGGTTCTGTGAGACAACAAGAATAAGACATAGACCAAACCTCTGAAGTTCTCCTCTCGTGGGAGGAGCAGCGACGGCAGCGCCCACCGCAGCAGGCAGCACGCTAGGGGCAGGAGGGTTCCAGCGGGACGCGCTTGGCCTTGAGGTGGTGACTGCCGAAGCTCAAGGACGAGTAGGGACATGGGAGCTCACTGTTAAAGTTTCTCTATTTTTGTACGTGCTCAACATTTACTACAATAAAAATTTTTTTAAGTACCTGGCAAATAAAAGTGATCAGAGATAGCAGAATCCAAAGGGGAAGGACATTAATTTAGAATGGGGGGTGGTGGAAAGGGCTGTGCCTGGGAAGGCTGCATGGAGCAGGTGGGAATGAAGAATTCTTGCATTCCCATAGGTGAGGAGGGCACTGAGTCAGCACCATAAAGCAAGGGAGATGTAGCTAGGGGCTGGAAGGAAGGTTCCTTAAATTCACTCTCCATTTCTTTTTTTTTTTTTAAGATTTATTTATTTTTATTTCTCTCCCCTTCCCCCAGTTGTCTGCTCCCTGTATCCATTCACTGTGTGTTCTTCTGTGACTGCTTCTATCCTTATCAGCGGCACCAGGAATCTGCGTCTCTTTTTGTTGCGTCATCTTGCTGTGTCAGCTCTCCGCCATTCCTGGGCAGGCTGCACTTTCTTTCGCGCTGGGCGGCTCTCCTTATGGGTGCACTCCTTGCGCGTGGGGCTCCCCTATGCGGGGGACACCCCTGCGTGGCACAGCACTCCTTGCGCGCATCAGCACTGCGCATGGGCCAGCTCCACACAGGTCAAGGAGGCGCGGGGTTTGAACCGCGGACCTCCCATGTGGTAGACGGACGCCCTAACCACTGGGCCAAGTCCGCTTCCCTCCATTTCTTAGTCATAGCTCACTCTACTACTTTTGTCTCTCCTAGAGCATTCGTTGATCAATTCTAGGCAATCTGTAGGTCAAATCTAAGTTCTGGGGGATGCCTTGTTGACGTTGACAGTTATTTCCCACCCCCTAACCCCCACTGATGCATGAGATTTTTCACTATTTATTGTTGAAAATCAGCAGGATTTTGTCTACTTGTAGAAATTTGCATGCCTTGGAAGATGTTTGATCTTTAGACATCTTTTTTTTTCCTTTAAAGATTTATTTATTTATTTACCCCACCCTGGTTGTCTGTTCTCTGTGTCTATTTGCTGCATCTTCTTTTTCTGCTTCTGTTGTTGTCAGCGGCATGGGAATCTGTTTCTTTTTGTTGCGTCATCTTGTTGTGTCAGCTCTCCTTGTGTGCGGTGCCATTCCTGGGCAGGCTGCACTTTCTTTGTTGCTGGGTGGCTCTTCTTAGGGGGTGCACTCCTTGCGCTTGGGGCTCCCCTAAGTGGGGGACACCCCAGCGTGGCAGGGCACTCCTTGCGCCCATCAGCACTGCACATGGGCCAGCTCCACATGGGTCAAGGAGGCCCGGGGTTTGAACCTTGGACCTCCCATGTGGTAGGCGGACGCGCTAACCACTGGGCCAAGTCCGCCGCCTAGACATCTTCATACAATGAAATCCCACTGACCATATAATAAGATATTTAATCAACACTCGCTCATTAGAGAATATAATGATCTTTCCGAGGTTCAGAGAGGACAGAGGGATCTGACAAAGCTTCCCTCTGCACCTGATGCGAGTCACGAATTTTACACAGGTTTGAACATTTTTCTTTAACCACTAAATATTTAGGGTGAACCATCATGTAAATAGGTTAGTTCCTTTTGAAAGCACATGAAAATAGACATACTATCTGAAAAGTGACATCAATAAAAAATAAGCATTCTTTGGAATTGTATATTTCCAGAGTACTCTGCCACGAACACAAAAACTCAACCAAGACACACAGTGGTAAGTCCTAAACGTCAGTATTACGGATTAAAGACAGGTAAGACATGCAATAATCTGACGAATAACCTTACTGAACTAAAAGTACAACTTTTAGAGTTAGGATTTTGCCTATTTATAAATTTGCCAATTTCTTTGTGCAGTGACATAATAGACTAATTTTTGTTCCTTGTGAACAAGACCTACTCTCAGGTAAGCCATTCTTTGGTATCGTCCATCCTCGCCACAACCACAAGACCGACCTAAGACAGTGTGGACTGTCATGACTGCTACTTCTAAAAGAATATCAGAGTTTTCTGCGGATGGAATCGGGACAGTGCTACAGGCTCCCTGAACGAGCATTTCCTAGGACTGTGTGAGCGTTTCAGGTCCGCTAGGGGCAGCGGGCCCAGGCGCCCAGAGTGTTAGGTGCATGTGCACCGAGTGCCTCAGTGCAGTGCCAGAGCTGCAGTGTCTTACTGAAATCTGAGAAGGTCACCGGAACGGGAGTCAGGACCTCATCGGAAAAGACCGTTGCGTGCCACGCCGACTGCGTTTTGCTGTGTGCAGCAGCCTCCGCTCTCTTTCCCCCTTACTAAGTCTTAGGGAGCCGCACTGGACACAAGCGGGTCCATCTCGTCTTTTCAAGGTTGTGTAATTCCACTCAAGTGTCCCAGAGTTTGTCTCTGCTTCATGGACATTTAGCGTATTTCCAGTTTTTTTCCTGTTACATTTACTATTGCAGGTGACATTGTTCTCCATACATCGTGGCTTTATGCTAATATTTTTGAGGGAAAATTTCCTATTAGAATTGCTGGATCAAACAGAAAGCAGTGCAACTCTGGGCAACTATTGCCTTCCAAAGAAGCTGTGCCAGTTACCCAAATGTACACAATTACCCAAGCCTTTGCAACATTAAGCATCACCTTTGTCACTCTGATGGGCAAAAATGTCTGTTAAGTTTGCGTATCTTTACTTATGAGTGAAATTGAATGTATTTCTCTATCTTTCGACCAATTGAATTTGTGTTCCTATGACCCAATCTGTTCATGGCCTTTGGCCATTTTCCTACTCAATTATTTGTCTTTTTCTTATTGTTTTATAAGATCTCTTTATATTTTAAAAATGAGTCATTTATCATACATGTTTGAAACAGCCTTAATTTTTCACTCATCTCTTGACTTTGCCATAAGTCTTGGCATATAAGGAGTTTTATCCTTTACACTTTATGTAGCAAACCTCAGTCTTCTCCTTAATGGTTCTGGTTTGTAAATGATTTAAATTTCCAGGTGATTTTTTTTTTTGAGGGGCCAGGGATTGAACCCAGGGCCTCGTATGTGGGAAGCCAGTGCTCAGCCACTGAGCCACACGGGCGCCCGAGCTGGCCTTTTCATTTGTGTGCTGGCTTGTTGTTTGTTTTTGGCTTTTTAGGAGACATTGGGGGCCAAACCCAGGACCTCCCGTGTGGGAAGCGGGCGCCCAACCACCTGAGCCACAGCCGCCCCCCAGGTGACTCAGGGGCCTCAGCAGCGAGTGAGGAGGAGGAGCGCTCCGCTGACCCTCACTTCCCGGTAACCAGACCTAACTCTCTTACACCTTTGTTAAATTATTCCACTAGAGGGCATCTGTGTAGCATCTAGGTGGAGCTGAGGCTGTGCCTGCGGGCGCGCTTTTGAGGAGAATCCCCTATTCAGGAAGCTCTTAGGTCAGTCCCGATGGACAGAGGCTAAAGAGATGCGCATTTCAGAGAGGGTGGACTCTCCCGGAGCAACATTCCCTGCGCTCCAGGCAGCAGCCCTCGGCACCACGGCAATGAGCAGGCCTGCCCCTGCGGGGACGGCAGGTCCACGGCGGGCAGGGCACCCGGCCTGGCCTGTGGCGCAGTGTTCTGGGTGACTGTCGTGTGTACAGCGCATGACAGTGCCTTTGGGATGCGAAAGCCTTCTACACATAGATTAAGAGGAGCCGCAATGTCATTAACACACTCGATGTTTAACATCTGGAGATGAACATGGGGCATAGCATTGAATTACGTGCAGCAGAAGACTGGATTTCATTTTAAGCAATATTAAATGCCAGGAGTAAAATCAGTGTAAAGCAATCTTGGGTTTTCTTGTTCTAGCAACCTAAAGAAACGCCGTGCCTCAGTTCCCCTCAGGAAGTGACGGAAGAGCGTGGCAAGGACACAGGTTTGCTGTAACTGCTGCACATAACAAATACGGCCTGCTTTAAAAAATGATGATCCATGTAGTTCAAAGTTGATACCCCCCCCCCCATTTTTTATTTAATGGCTTGTCTGTTTATTCCGGTTCTGTGGAAAGATAGAACGGGATTAATTAGGGAACCAGTCCTGCCTTTTCCCCTTATTCCCCCACGGTATATTTAATCAAAGTTTTGCCAATCCTGAATTAATTTCCTAATATTTTTGGTTACATCTGAATGTAAATCCTGTCTCTTCTTTGGTTTTTGAAAACCCTTGTTTTTCCTCCCTCCTCTTTTTGGGGCACTGAGTTGTCAATATTGAAACTTTTGGTACACCCACTGTACTGAAGGAAAAAGAAATGCTGTGAGTCATGTCTAAGGAGGCCCACATTCTAGAAGGAAACTTAGCACCACATTTCAGTCTTTCCTTTTCTAGACTTATAGTGATTAAGAAGAGTAAAAATCTTTTAGCATACTTATCTGCTCTCTTCTAACTCTACTTTCAAAATAACCTGGGTTGGGATGCCCATTTGCTTTTTGGTGTTAAGAAAGGATATACTTCCTAATCCAGAAGAAGCCAGGGTTGCCTGAGCAGGGATACATGACCCCTCACAGGTGACCCTCAGGCAGTCTGAAACTAGTGAATTGCAGCTTTCTGTTTTTTAAGAAAATAGATGGTCCATATCAACACATAGTAACTGTGACAGAAGAAATCAGCAGAGGTCTGGCATTTCAAAGATTTGAAGCAAAAATGAAAATCTTTTTCATTCAAATAGTTATTCCAAGCATAGAAATTTTTATTTTTCTCTCTTCACTTTTTCTAACATTTCATTCATGGTGTCAGCTTGGAAAAAAGGTGTGACAAAACACAATAGAAGAGATGTAAAGATGCTGTGTTATTTTTTAAACAACAGTTCTATTGAGATATAGTCACATGCCATACAATCTACCCAAGGTATACAATCTGTGGCTTTTAGTATGACCACAGTGTTGTGCACTCATCACTACAAAAACCTTTAGAACAATTTCGTTACTCCAGAAAGAAAAACTCCACACCCCTTAGCAGTCACCTCTCAATCCCACTATCCTTCTCCAGCCCTAGATGACCACTAATCTATCTCCATAAATTAATTTATACTTAAGTTTTATATAAATGTAATCATATAATACATAGTACTATGTCTGGTTTCTTTCACTTAGCATAATGTTTGTTTGCCTGATGTTAATATCTTATACCATTAACATACATTTGTTCAGTTTCAAAGAAAAAGTCATATATGAGTATCACCCATATTCCTATCTCACATGAGGTTTCACTGTGCTCTACAGTCCCACGTGACATTTTTGAGCTTTCCTTCTAGTAATATACATGACCTTAGCCTTCCCCTTTCATCCCGTCATAGCCATATAAAAGCACTGCTAGTTACAAACACTATGTTGTACTTTCAATTTTTCTAGTCATGTCCAAAGATAAACCAACAACCTTTTTACCAATTCTGCACAAATTAACCCTCAGCTTTCCATTCTCTAATCTCATTCTATTTTCTGGTAACCCAAATTCTAGTATCAACTTTATGAGTTTACACTATTTATTTTGTTCATAATAGCGCAGTCATACAGCATTTGTCTTTTTGTGTCTGGCTTGCTTCAAACAACATAATATCCTCCGGGTTCATTCATGTTGCCATACACTTCATGATTTCTTTTCTTCTTACAGCTGCTTAATAGTCTACTGGGTGTATTTAACCAGTTTGTTTATCCATTCACCTGTTGATGGACACTTGGGTTGTTTCCATCTTTTGGCAATTGTGAATAATGCCGCTCTGAGCATCTGTGTGCAGATGCCTGTCCATGTCACTGCTCTCAGTTCTTCTGGATTTATACCCAGTAGTGGTATTGCAGGGTCACGTGGCAAGTCTGCATTCAGCTTCTTTAGGAACTGCCAAACAGTCCTCCACAGTGGCTGGACCATTCTGCATTCCCACAGTGAATAAATGTTCCTGTCTTTCCACATCCTCTCCAACACTTGTAATTCTCAGTCTTTTTAATAACATTGTAATTCTCAGTCTTTTTAATAGTGGCCATTCTGATAGCTGTGAAATATCTCATTGTAGCTTTGATTTGGATTTCCCTAATCGCTAGTAATGTCAAACATCTTCTCATTTGTTTTTTCGCCACCTGTGATTTCTTCTTTGGACAAATGTCTATTCAGGTCCATTTCATCTAGGTGGTCTAGTTTGTTAGCATACAATTTCTCATAATATCTTCTTATGGTCCTTTTTCTTTCTTTCTTTTTTTTTTTTAAATTCCCTTTTTCCTTCTGTGGGGTCAGTCACAACTTTGCCCCTTTCATTTCTGATTTTCTTTCTTTCTGGTGGGTTGTTCCTTTTTGGGGGGAGTTTAATCCATTCACATTCATTGATATTACTACAAGTGCATTATTTACTTCCGTCATTTTCTTCTTTGGTTTTCATATGTCATACCTTATTTTCATCTCTCTTTTTTCTCTTTTGGTTATCCTTTCTGCTATTCTTTCTTCTATACTTTCTTCCAAGCCTCTCTCTCCCATCTTTTTCTTTTGGGCTGTAGGCTTCCTTTAATATTTCCTGCAAAGGCAAATTCTTTTTTAAAAACTCTCTTAGCTTCTTTTTATTTGTGAATATTTTAATCTCATCTTCATATTTGAAGGACAGTATTGCTGGATAAAGAATTCTTGACTGGCAGTTTTTGTCTCTCAGTATCCTAATTTTATCATACCACTGTCTTCTCACTTTCATGGTTTCTTATAAGAAATACGCACTAAGTCTTACTGGGCGTCCTTGTATGTGATGATTTGATTCTCCTTTGCTGCTCTCAGAACTTCCTTTGACGTCTGCCATTCTGAGTAGTGTGTGTCTTGGAGTAGGTCTATTCAGGTTTATTCTGATTGGGATACGGTGCACTTCTTGGACATGGAAGTTCATTGCTTGTGAGAGAGTTGGGAAATTTACTGCTATTATTTCCTCAAATACTCTTTCTGCCCCTTTTCCCTTTTCTTCTGAAACTCCCATGACATGTGTTGCTGCATTCAACTCCCTAAGCCCCTGCTCATTTTTTGCCATTCTTTTCTCTTTTCTCCTTTTCAGTTTCAGCTTTGTCTTCCATTTTCTTCCGTCATTTTGAATCTGATGTTGTATGCCTTTAATGTGTTTTTTTTTTTAAATATTTATGTTTTTAAAATATTTATGCCCCTTTCCCCGTTTCCCCCATTGTCTGCTCTCTGTCCGTTCGCTGTGTGTTCCTCTGTGTCTACTTGTATTCTCATTAGGCGGCTCTGGGAACCCATCCTGGGACCTTCTGGAGTGGGAGAGAGGCGATTACTCTCTTGCGCCATCTCAACTCCCTGTTCTGCTACATCTTCTTCTTTTCTCTCTCCTGTGTCTCTAGTTGCAACATCTTTCTGTGTCAGCCCTCAGTGTCGGCCAGGACTCCTGCGTGGGGCAGCATTCCAGTGTGGGCTGGCACTCCGCGTGGGCCAGCTTGCCTTCACCATCTAACCCTGGACCTCCTATATGATAGGCAGGAACCCAATTGGTTGAGCCACATCCGTTTTCCCTATAATGTGTTTTTGATCTCACCTTTTTTAAAAGATTTTTTATTTCTCTCCCCTCCACCCCCCAACGTTGTCTGGTCTCTTGCATCCATTCGCTGTGTGTTCTTCTGTGTCTGCTTGTGTTCTCGGTGGCTCCAGGAATCTGTGTCTCTTTTTTTGTTGTGTCATCTTGCTGTGTCACCTCTTTGTGTGTGCAGCACCACTCCTCGGCGGGCTGTGCTGTTTTTGCACAGGGCAACTCTCCTTGAGGGGTGCACTCCTTGTGCGCGGGGCTCCCCTACACGGGGGACACCCCTGCATGGCACGGCACTCCTTGTGCGCATCAGCACTGCACATGGGCCAGCTCACCACATGGGTCAGGAGGCCGTGGGTTTGAACCTCGGACCTCCCATATGATAGGTGGGTGTCCTATCAGTTGAGTCACATCCGCTTCCCTTGATCTCACGTATCTTGTCTTTAATTCCCATGAGCTCTGTTTTTAATTCCCATGAGCTCAGGTTTTCAGTTTCTTCTTTGTGCTCACTCAGTGGCTTCCTGATGTTTTATCTCTTTAGCCATATTGTCTGTCAACTCATTAATTTATGTGCATCTTGTTGATTAGTTGTCTCAAATCCTGTTTCTTTAGGGCTTTATTATATTCCTTTGCTTGAACAACTTCCACCTTCTTAGTATGGCTTGTAATTTTTTGCTCACATCCAGGTACTGGATTAGGATGGTGAGTTTACCCAGATGCTCTATTTCTCTTTTTGTAGGGGTTTAGTGTCGGGAGGCTGTGTGTTACTGCTATTCTTTGATTCTTGGTTCAGCCTGTTCTGGGTGTTAGGATTGTCCGTTAGGCGCGCAGATCCGGGCCCTCTACCCCAGTAGGGGGTTGCAGACCTGTTCCGAGGGCCCTGGGGGAGGGAGGGAGGCTGTAGAGGTCCGAAAAAGCCTCTTCCTTAATTTCCCCATGTGCAACTCCTTGTCCCGCCAGCAGATGGTGCTCCTCAGCAGCCCTCAGACTCCAGAGCCCGGTGGTAGCATTTTCAGATCTTTTCCTTTGTCCCTCTCTCTTCTGTGTGATTTTCACCCTTCCCCTGGTTTCCTAAACCCAAGAACATTTTTTTCCAGGCCATTTCTGCATGTCCCCTAGCTATTTTTCTGGGAGAGAAGTCCGGTGTCCTTCTAACCTGCCGTCTTCCCGAAAGTCAGCGTGCTGTGCTGTTTTAGTAGTTACGCTCACCCACCTCTAGGCAAGACCTGAAGAGGTGGGCATAAAGTGTGATTTATGCTGAGGGACTGAGGCAGGCCATTTCCTTCTAAAATACTTTTCTTGTTCCTAGATGTGAATGGGAAAGCTGCTTTTCTTAAGAAATGTAAGGAAGCGGGGCTTCTGAATGATTTATTTGAAGTATTATTGGAAAAACTTATTTTTATTCATGAAAGACTCATGGATGATACTACTTCAGAAGAAGGTACTGGAAGAGCAATATTTCTACATATGGAGACTTCCACGGGCCAAGGTGTAAAACAAACCAACCCCCTGAAAGATAACACAATCTCCTTTCATGCTATTTTTTTTCCTTTTTATCTCATTTAAAGTCACTCTGCTGTCTTTTATAAATCAACAGGATATGGGTAATTCATAAATCCAGTAATTTAATAAAAAGTACCAGCTCCATGTACGAGGTCCCAGGTTCGATCCCGTATCCCCTAAAAACAAGCAAGCAAGCACAAACGAAAAAACACCTCCAGGGAGCTGCTGTCCACTCAGTGGTCGAGCGCCAGCTTCCCGTGTACGACAGCCTGGGTTCAATCCTCAGCCCTGTTACCTAAAAAAAAAAGACAAGTTCCTACTACCTCGAAAGTTCTGGCTTATTTATTTTTTTAAAAGGTCCTGGGGCCAGGGATTGACCCCGGGTCTGGTATATTTCCTAGAGGTACGTAACTAAAGTTGAACACTGAGAGAACAGGTATGTTCCAAACTAGTTTCCGTCACCTGTCCACTGCCCCACCCCTCATACTTACTGCTTAAAAATCTGAGAATGGTGCTGCTGGTTTTGAATGGAATCAACTTCCATTCATTAAAAAACCAAGTGTCTTTTTTCATAATGTTGAAGTTTAACATATAAAAGAAAAAAATATTCTAAATGACTTATTTGGTTTAGTTAAAAATGAACTTTCATCAAGAGCTCTTTGGGATGCCTTATTTAAAAGGCAAACTTTGGCAGTCTTATTGGAGGCAACAATGTGAAGTATTTGCCTCTTTGAAAGGGATTATTTTCTGTAGCACAGAACTGAAGAGTGACGTTAAAGAGTGAGCACGTCCAGAAGCTCATTCGTTACATCCTTTGGTTTGCGTATTCTTTCTATAGCCAGTGCTTCTCAAACTCGAGGATGCCTGTCACCTGGAGAGCTTGTCCAAGACACTGGGCCCCACCCCCGGAGGTTCTGATTCAGTGTGTCTGGGGTTGGGGCCAAAGAATGTGCATTTCTAACAAGCTCCCAGGTGACAGTGCTGCTAAGACTGAAGTTTTACAGTAGATAAGTGCTCAGTTGGCTTTCCTTGTTTTGGGTTATTTGCTGAGGTGTTTTTGTCTATATTATTTAAATTAAAATTAACACTGGGAAGCTGATGTGGCTCAACTGATAAGAGCGTCCACTTATCATATGGAGGGTCCAGGGTTCAAGCCCCAGGGCCTCCTGACCTTCGTGGAGCTGGCCCATGCGCAGTGCTGATACGCGCAAGGAGTGCCCTGCCACGCAGGGGTGTCCCCTGCATAGGGGAGCCCCACACGCAAGGAATACACCCCTCAAGGAGAGCTGCCCCGTATGAAAAAAGCACAGCCCGCCCAGGAGTGGTGCCACACATATGGAGAGCTGACGCAAGATGACACACCACAAAAAAAAGATGCAGTTTCCCAGTGCCGCCTGACTGCCAGCAGGCGCAGAACACACAGTGAACGGACACGGAGAGGAGACAAAGTGGGGGAAGGGGAGAGAAATCTTAAAAAAACAACACAAAAAACCCTGAAAATGTTTTTCTCCCTCCAGGTTATGAAGAAATTGGGACTTCACTTTTGGGCTGTAGATTGTTTGAAGATACATTTGTAAATTTTCAAGCAGGTATGAGCTATGAAATAACCTACAGCAGAGTTTGGATGTACTTACCCTACACTGACATGCACTATGCAGATGATAAGTGATAAGATCATATTTTAGAACATGCTTTGTATTTTATTGAGAAAAGGTCCTTACAAAAGCAGCATGGCCGCCTCTGGCGTGGTGACATCTTTTCGGGCGGAGCCCTGTCCCGTGGACTGGTATGGGACATATTATGTGTAATAAAACTACTGACTAATCTGAAATCACTTTATTTCTTCATGTCACAGCAATAGAGAATAAAATTCGTCAATGTGAAGAAAAGCAGCAGCAGATGAGCACGGAGATCGAGCTACTCCGGGACTTGAAACAAACGCCGTGCCCTCTTTAGAGGAGTGCCCGGCGCGGCGCCAGGCCCGGCTGTCAGAGCCCCCTTACCTCCCGGCCTCGGGCTTGGCAGGACGCAGCAGCCGCCAGGCCGCAGGCTGCGGAGCCCGCACCCCCAGGCCCGGCTGGCAGAGCCCCCTTACCTCCCCGGCCGCGCGAACCCGCACCCCCAGGCCCGGCTGGCAGAGCCCCCTTACCTCCCCGGCCGCGCGAACCCGCACCCCCAGGCCCGGCCTCCAGTCCTGTCCCCCCGCGCGGGTCCGCGGCGGCGCTCGCTCCCTGACCCCTCGCCCATCCTCCGGTGGCCCCGGTCACAGCAACGCCCCGGGCGCCCCCACCCCGCTGGGCCTTGCAGTCTCTGGATTCCAACAGCGCCCCGGCGTCCTGCTGCCCTTCCAGAGCTCCCTGTGACTGCCCACCCAGTCCCTCGTCAGCACTCTGCTCCCCGCCGCTGGCCTCGCTCAGTGGGGATCAGTGGGGATTGCTGGCCGCACCGCGTGGAGCCGCGAGCGGGTAAGCGCTCCAAGGACCAGAACGCCTGGCCCGGCTCCCTGCTGCTCTCCCCTTCAGCTTGCATCCACGCCCCAGCACCTAATATGCTCAGTAAACGTTTGATGAATAAATGTGAAAACTCTTGTGTGCCTTGGTCCAGCCCCTGGTGCCTCTGAGGTATCATAAATTTGAATACTTATTTGTACTGTCTCCAGGGCGCATGGAGTCTGCTTCTTAACATCTCTTTTCAGCTACAGCCATCATCTGGGCCTCTAGCTTCAAAACTAACACCTAAATGTAAAACTGGATTCTTGAGTAAGAACAGCAGTGGGAAAGATGTTCAGGGATGAACAGGTTTTTTTCAATCTAACAGCATAAAAACAAAATTTTACGTGCACAGCTTGAGAGCTGGCCCCTGAAAGCGTCCTGTGCCCAGGTGACTCGCCCTGCCTCTCCGGACCAGGACGAAGGCCGCCTTTCCACGTGGGTCTGAGCAGAGTGCCCAGCACAGCACCCAGCACACACTACTCAGAAGGCTATTTGCTGAAGGAACATGAAAAACAGACAAAAGGGCACGCCCATCCCTGAGTCGAAGCCTCAGGACCAAGCAGTTTTCACCTGAGGGACAGCTACCTCGGTGGTTTGCAAACGCGGCCGCACAGCAGAACCAGCGGGAGCACTTCCAGGTCAGTGGTCCCAGGCTGCGCCCCCGGCCCACTGAACACAGAGCCCCCCGGCTCTGGTCCCAGTAACGCCAACCCTCCCCTAAGAGGTAATAGTTGTGATATCATGATCTTTACTAAAAATTGTTTCCCACATTGCTTTGGAATTTCACCTGCTACTCATGCTAAGTAACCTGGCACAATGAGCAACGTGTATGGGGGTCACACGGTAGGAAATACTTGGCAAACTGTTCCCACAGACCTGGCATGGCCTTCAGCTTCATCACCTACCACGGAAAGACTTAAAAGGCACTGAAGGTCTTGGCGGCTGCGCTTGGTTGACGGCCGCAAAGACACAAAGAAGCCGCTGCAGCTATCAACGCCAGGCTCCGGCTTGGTCAAGGACGCGCTGGGATACAAGCGGACTCTGAGGGTGAGCTGGTTATCCTCACCGACAACTGCCCGGCTTCAAGGAAATCCAAAACGGAGTTCTGTGCCACGCTCGCAGGCCAGAACCAGCACTCGTCACCGCCGTGGCAACACCACCGACAGGCTCCGCACGCGGGCTACTGCAGAGCACGCGCGCTCGTCATCGCTGGGCCAGGGGACTCTGAGACCATCGCAAGCGGGCAGAACGGACTGGTGAAAAGTAAATCATGCAAAAAGTTTCTTTAATAAAACTGGCCAGACTTTGTTTTAAAAGAAAAAAAGTTATTTAATATATCCGAGCCTGATTTCGTTGACATTCTGGACAACGTGGCCACTAAATAATATATGCGAAGCACCCTGAGAAGCTCCGTCAGCCACACACACGCATCCCCTCCGCCGCGTCTCCCACCAGAGGCCCTGGCTTCCCTTCTCCATTCTAACCTAATGAACGTGCCTACGGTACGTTCCGAGAGGCTCTCCAGCCCCACGCTGGGCGTCTGTTCAAGCTGTGACCCTGTCTGGTGATGAGGAAGGAGGACACTTTCGTTTCCCCGTGACACTGCCCACAGTATCTTCAGGACGTCTTCTCCTACTAACCACGTCGGCTTGCTTCTCAGTGAGCATCATGAGAAGCTGTGCATGGTGTGACGTCTCAGTGGTGCCCAAGCCTGCCTCTTCTCTCTCCTATGACTGGGTCCTTGAGGATGGAGAGTTAAGCCTACAGCATGTGTGCATGGAAGGTCTTGGGGGCACCTGCTTTTAGCCTGATACCTAAGAACTATACTTTATTTGGGGCAGGGGGCAGGGTGCAGGGAAAGCAACTGTCCAAGCCTCTTTAATAGATTATTTTATTAACAATTTTATTAACAATTCTAAACATTACATAAATACAGCCTATAATGTACTAGAGTATCAAACATTATTCCAGCAAGAAGTTCAAGAGTACATTTAAGGGCTATTTTAAGAAATGTGAATACTTTGGCTTCCATTATTACATCAGAAGAAAAAAAATCAATTCAAAGAACAGTATTCATTTCTTGTATGATTAACAACAAAACCAAATAGAAAAATAAGCGTGTACTTTTTCTTAAGGACTTACTCCTGTTCTCTATACTACCAGATACACACAAGCTGCTCAGTAAGAGAACATGAGAAGTGGTTTTTCACTTTTATTAGGAACTCAAATATTTGCTAACATCTATAGAAATGGATGTTACTTTAAGTTGTGCTTTTTCTGAAGTTTAGTTTTTTCAAGTAAGAGTAAGAGTAAACATAGGAAGTCCTCATTTTACTCATTTCATAACCCTACAGAACAGTGATGGCTACAAACACAACCCCTCATCGCTCCTTATTAAATTAATGTGCCTTTATCAGCCTAGTAAGAAAACTTCTATTATGTTGCAGAACTAATTCTAACCTCTTTGTTCACTTACAACGTTTAAAAAAAAAGGAGGCTGGGACTTGTGGGCTTGTACCTCCTTGAATTCCTACTTTTGGGGCCTCTTCCTTCTTCCCCCACATTTAAAAACATTGCAAAAAACAAAGAAACTGCAGCCTGTCTTCACCCTCTTGTTAGGCTTCTACTTTAGATAGGAGGGCATCTAAGCAGAAACAAGAATCACTAAGAGAATGCACACCAACAGAAAAGGGTTCACGGACCAAAGGAAAAAAAGCTTTGCTCTCAAAGCAAGCTCTATGGAACACACATAATAGAACTCAAAGCTGAGACCTCTTAAATCCTAAAGACAGGTTTCATAACCTGGCCAAAGATGACAGAGCCACTGCCTCTTTAAATGGAATCTTTTCAGGAAAACCTTAATTTTGACCCTTTCTCAAAGTTACTATGTACAAAATATTATACCTAAAGCAATTAAAAGTGAAAGTTGGTGACATTTCAAATTAGCAAATCTGTGGTGGTATTTGGCTTACATAAAATAGGTAAAGCAAATTCCACTAAATCCTGTAAGAAAGTTGGTTTTAAGAACCACTTCTTCAGTTCATGTGTAGCAGACTTGATAATTTAGCGGATGATATTCAGGAAGGTAAGAGCTTATGGAACATGTCATTTTTTTCCTCTCATGAGTCAGAATTTACTGAGGAAAGGGGAAAGGAGATAATTTAAGTTCTCAAATTTTACCTTAATAAACTAAAATATCTTTGGGGAAGGAGTGGAGAGTCTACTTTATAAAATGCCCCCATTTATCCAAGGAAATTTCATTATCAACTTGCCATGGGAAGTTCTAAATGACTACTTTTTAAGTGTGCTTAAATCTTAAGAGAAATCTTTGCTACCTAGAAATTTATCTTTACATAATATCATTTCAGTTAGGTTAACCCGTGTTACACTGAATAGTACTGGGATACACGGTGAAGTTAAGAAGTCACCCAGCACCAGCCACCACCAGAGCCGGCCCCGCCGCCCTCACAGCAGGGCCGCCAGCCAGCCGTGCGGCAGCGCCACGGGCCGGTGCCATCAGCCTGGGCCCTGCAAGCTTATCTCGCCAGTCAGAAACGTCAGGAAACGTCACAGCTCTTGCACCACCAGGGCTGAGGAGACGTGACCCCAGGGTGCTGCTTCCCAGGGCTCAGGAGTTCCTCCCATCAAAAAACCAGAAGCTAAACTTTCACCCTTCTCCAAGGTTCCAGCCCAGAAGTAAGTAAGGTCCCATTTAAGGTACACCTCTCGAGAGGCGAGCTGTGTGAGCGGATTCAGGAAAAGCTGGACATCCTTCACGGAGAACTGTGTCTCGGGCGGAAAAACCACCTGATTTTTTTTACCTGCGGAATTTGGCCAGGGGAGAGCGCCAGCGACACCCGCCAGCAGCGCCTGGGCACTCCCGCCAGACTCCCAGCTCGGGCTTCAGTTCTTAAAGGCTCCGCATTTACTGGCTTTAGCAATGAACTCCTTCAGCAGGGGGCCGTCCATTTGCCAAAATGCTGCAGTCTGTGTGACTTCTGTCAAATGATTGATGCAAAACTTAAAGCAGAATTCTTCTAACTCCTGGGCACACACGACAAAAATAAAAACAAGAAGAACTTTTAAAATTAACTTTGATGGCATGACGTCTCTCCAAACCCCTCACCTGACTGTCTCGTCCTCTCCTAGGAAAGATGTTCGAGAGGCTGACAAGGTCCAGGCAAACCAACGCCCATACGGGGGGCAGGGGAGCCACGCTGCTTACTCGCGGCAGTGACGCCCCCGGCCACGCCTGGCCTGCCAGCCCCACACGCACACAGCCCACGGGCAGGTCTCCTCCGTGGTCGTCAGAGAGCCTGGCCACACTCCACGGCTGCTAGGAAGGCGGAAAGCACTTCAGTCCACATCGCCATGTTCTACCACATTCACGGAATGAGAGAAGAACTAAGATGCAGGTTATTCAGGTGAAAGAAGAGAAGGCTTTAAAAAACAGAAAAGTGGTGAAGGTGACATGATGAGATGTGGTCAACCTAAAGTAATTTATTTCTAAAGATTCTGAGGGCTACTTTCATGCCCTTCTAAATAAAAACACTTTAGTTTTAAAGCCACACGGAATAAGAAACTAAAAAAAAATTTCCACTACACTCATTCCACAGATAATCAACCCCAGAGAGGTATATTCAAACGGATTGGATTTTTCAGTCAGACAAATCCAAGTTCCAACTACCGACATTTGTAAGTGACATAACCAAGTCGTAAACCAAGACAATAAAAAAAATCTTATTATGTCTATGCTAAGGTATCCTTTCATCTCCAGCAAAACTCTACTATAATATTGTTGGTCCCTCAAATGTTGGAACATATACTCACTAAATTCAATTACATGCCTGGCGTGTATAGGTACACAAAGACTAAACATCTATGAAAGCAAACCACAAGCTTTTACCACAAACAACTTGATTTTTAGTACCTGGCCTGCTGGTGAGTCCTGCACCAAAGCAATACTCAAGGTTCTACTGGGAAATGGACTTGGCCCAGGGGTTTGGGTGTCCACCTACCACACGGGAGGTCCGCGGTTCAAACCTCGGGCCTCCTCGACCTGTGTGGAGCTGGCCCATGCGCAGTGCTGATACACGCAGGGGGTGCCGTGCCACGCAGGGGTGTCCCCACGTAGGGGAGCCCCACGTGCAAGGAGTGCGCCCGTAGGGAGAGCCGCCCAGCGCAAAAGAAAGTGCAGCCTGCCCAGGAATGGGGCTGCCCACACGGAGAGCTGACACAGCAAGATGACGCAACAAAAAGAAACAGATTCCCAGTGTTACTAATAAGGATAGAAGAAGTCACAGAAGAACACACAGTGAGTGGACACAGAGAGCAGACAACTTGGTGGGAAGGGGAGAGAAATAAATAAAAATTTTTAAAAAAGGTTCTACTGACCCAGGCGCTCAGTAAGATTTGCGGGGAAGTTTAGGCAGAGCAGAGAAGGGCCGACACAAATACAGAGACCCCTCTTGTGCTCGCTCAATGCAGGCCTCTGCAGGCACATGTTCCTTCCTCTCAGGGCCCACCTATCCTGGCGGAAAGACGCCCTAGAATGAACTCGGGAGATTCGCTCAGTCATGTCACCACCGAGAGAGAAACGCCGCCTAACGCGTGGCAATGCTGCCACCGGAGTCCTGTCTTCCAGATCAAGGCGCACTCTAAACGCTAGCACAATGCCTGGATCCACGGTTTCAGGGAAGAGTGGACACCCCTGTGCTGTGTGTGCTGTAATACATGTCAAATGAGGGGAGGTATTTCCTCTCAGGTCATTGCCAAAGATCAAGCTCTGCTCCAGGTTACAACTCAAGGACGAACAAACGGCTCCACCCCCAGCTAAAGGCTAGACTTCTATCTTATTTAGTCATCAGAATAGAAAACTCGTTTATCCAGACATAACTTAGAAAGACGAGAAGACCCTCCTTAGTCAGGAGCACAAGCAAGTAAAGCTTCAGATAAGGACCTTCAAAAACGAGAAGTCTCACGTATATAATTAAGAGTGTGCTACGTTCTGGCATCATAAACCCTGATCACTTCTGTGTCATTAATCTGGGGTCAAGGGAAGTGTACATGAAAGCGTTTACTCCGCTACTAACCGTGCAGCTACTCACTGGTGTGCACGCATTACGAACTTCTTACACTGGCACAGGCGCACAAATGGTGCTTTGACTTACGGTCCCCCATCAAGCGGGCCTTCCCTTTCTCTCATTCGTTTGGCTGGTGGGATAATTCAGTGTGTAAAAATGCTTAACAGTTTCTAACATTAAAAGTCTAAAAAACACTGAAAATAATCTAAATCTGGAATTTAAAAAATAACTAATTGAACCTGGATTAAGACAGATCCATGGAGAAGGAAGCACAGGATGTATTGTAAGGAGATAAAAATTGAACTCTGCAAGTTCATGTACATGAACCGAGCGTGCTCACCTCTGCCGTATGAATTATGACCACTCTTCTGGTGAGCTAGTTCTTTAGTACTCCAAGAACATATACGACCTGTTCCCCTCAATCTACATGTGATCAGATCTTCAATTACCTAGAAAATAACACAACTCTTATCTAAGTAATAAGTCAACCATAAAAAGATTGCTGGGCTTTAAAGAAAACATTTCCAAGAAGGATGACAAGGACCAATAGATGAAAAAAGTTCACAAGAACGAAAAGTGTCTTTCAAGGTCAATAAAATAGGAAGGTGGTAGAGGTGTGAAATCAAGCAGTCTAATGTGGACTTCTTGATATCATAGAAACTAAACTCCATGTTATGGCATTCTATAGTGAAAATTATTATTAAATGGTTCTGAGGCAAATGAGACAAAATATCAGGTTTATTGTAATTAGCAAGGAACAGCAACATAAATATTTGCTAATTCTAAAATAATTTATAAGTTCATTCCAAATATTTCAATGTTTAAATTATTCCAATCACTATACATACTCTGAAAATAGTTTTCCTTGGATTTTCTTTAGAAACAACACAGAGAATTGATGGCCTTAGTAGTCCTATTTTTAAAAATGCTAATACAGCCTTCAAAGGAGTCCTACCCAGCTTACAATGCCAAAGCTAAAACAGCTGAATGTTAAGACCTGTTATGGAAGGCCAGGGTGAGAGAGCGTTGGCCTGAAAGCTGGATCACAAGCCACCCTGGAGATACAGTCCAGATGGGAAGAGACCGCAAACCCCACCAAACTGTCCAATCTTGTTGCTAGAGCAGTTATAGAACAAACCTCCAAACTATACATCTGCAATTCATTTCATAGTCTACCAGGTACAAAATATTCCGTATCAGAGTGGTTTTTTCCTTTGCGCTTAGAATCTATTTAAATGTCTTACCATATGGGAAAAAAACAAAGGTGTCAACTTACTACAAAAAAAAAAATTTTACAGCCTACTGATCATAGAAAACTTTTAATCTGGCCCTCTGAAAGGAGAAAAAAATGCTGACCATCTCACCTTAATGCAAAGTTTTCCAATACTCATATCTCAAACCAATTTTGGAATTAAGATTCCTGGGCTCCTACTTATTACTTCCCACCTAAAGTAAAACCATAAGAAAAGGTTGCTTAGCAGGTAAAATTTTCTGGAAATTTCTTTACTCTGGTTGTACAAATAATACTTCCTGTTTTTCCCAGTGTTCAAACATACATAAAATTTTTTTTAAAAGTCCTGATTCTATAGAAATAGTATAAATAAAATCATTTCAATTTTTTTTTAACAATGTGATAGTGAAATATCCTTCTGTTTTAATTCACGTTTTCTCCCTTGATGTCAGTATTTATTTCGGTCTGTAGTGGAAGAATATTTAAGTGTTCCTTCTTCAAGTCTTTCTTTACTTTATACAACTTGTAGAAAATTTGACAATATATTCATAAAGCAAGGGCTCCACAGCCATCAGTTTACTTTTTAAAATCCTAATAACTTCTGAGTCAATACATTTTTGTTACTTTTATGTGTGTTAATTTGCTTCAAAATAATCTCGTCAAAAGGGGGTATGTGGGCACTGCAATAACTTACAGAAAAGAGAAGTAATATGAAAAGCAGGTAGATCCCATCTTCCTAGCTTTTTGATTCACAGCATGAAGGAAAAGTCATCTAGTAGCCCAAAAGCTGAGCTTCTAAAATACTCTTTGACGTTAATTTCCCATCTGGCTTAGAAGCTTCCTATCAACTAATAGACATTGTAAGTGGGTTCTATTTTTGTACTCAAAACAGTTCATTTATTTACTTACTACATACTTAATATAGCATCAAGGAAATAAAATGCCAAAGTACATTAGTCAATTTTATAGCTCCTAGCAGAACCCAAAAAATATACCCCTACACCAAAATATGACCATGGTTATCCAGAAAGAAAGTAGTAGTGGTGATTATTTCTCTTTCTGTCTTTTCTAATTTTTCTACATTAAATGTGTAATATTTGTAGGGTTTTTAAAAAGTGTTTTTTTAAAAAGCACATCTTCATGGTGAGGTGTCTCAAATCCATTCATTCATTCAACAGCTATGGATGATGGGACAGACTGGTGAGTCACATGCATTTGCTATCTCTCTACAGCAACAGATTTGTTTATAATTAATATGAGAAAAACGAAGGCTAGGAGGGGAGAGGCTCGGCTGGCGTGGGGAGAAGAGGCTAGATTCTCAGTAAGCTTTCCGGGGCAGACCTTAACGGAAGGCGAAGCGAGGCACTGCAGCCGGGAGGGCCGAGATGTCTGCCTGGGCTCTCCCGCTGCTGCGAGCCGGGGGACGGAACTCGCTGGCAGGAGGAAGGTGCACGACGCAGAGTCCGCACTCAATCCCCAAACGGAGGGAAAAGCTGTCAACCCAGTTTAAAACTATACCGCTGGGTGGAAACGGAATCTAAAAAAATAGGATTTCTAATAAAGAAGTTCATGATGTCACAGGAAGGGTAGTTTAAAAAATGAAACATACCTCCATTTTCTATGAGAAATGATTTACTTTGATCAACCCTTACATCTACTGTCAAGCTGCAAAGAGAGTCAGCTATGTTTGACCTTATCAACTATTTATAATCATAATAAAATCGCCAACATAAAAAATAGGATACATTTTGAAAATACAAGACATGAAGTCATTTTCCATCTCTAAGTGTAATAAATATGAACTCTGTCCTCTGCTGCATTTCTAAAGTCATAGCTGCAGATCAGATCTTCGCAGGAATCTGATGAATTTCCTCATACTAGGTATTCTGCCTGTCAAATGATGGCAAAATACCTTTAAGAACAGACTAACTAGCTAGAAATCTTGACCCTCTAAGGCTAATCCCTGTTTTATTCTCTTTGCGTTTGTCAAGCCAGCTGCTACCAGCCTTTCACACACTAGTTATGTCCTGTGTGCGTCCTTTAGGGCGTTCTGTTTTCATTCAGTACAACATTTACCATCAAATGCCGAAGACATGCCAGGCACTACAGGGACAAAGCTCCTGCTCACGAGGCACTTCCAGTTTAATGCTCTGGTTCTTCACCTCAAGAAATTATTTAAAAAAACCATAATGCAAAACTTCAGACTTCTGGAAGCCTGTTCATTCACAGATGCACCAGATATCCATAAACCCAGTTTAAGAACTTAATCCAATGCAAAACAAACAAAAAACAAACAACAAAAGGGAGTCCACAGCAAGTTCTTAACACTGGGTAATTGTGTCTTACAATTAGACGATGACGAAATTACAGATACAATTCATACAGCATCCTTGGCGCATGACAGGGTAGAGCCACAAAGACAGAATAGTGGGTCTTGAAAAAAACACAGACACTGGCATTGAGAAATACTTGAAACTAAGACATGTTTGTTAGTACAACTAGGTATTTGTTTTCCAAATTGCAGGAGAGCTGGGAGGGAACTCAGTTTCTTATCCAAGTTTAAAATAGAAGAAGAGGAACAACCACTTTGGAAGTATGAGCACAGAAAGAAGCAGCAAGGCCAGACTTTATTTTGAAGCTCAGTCAGCTCCCTGACTCCCTGGACAGAGGGGAGCTACTCCTGGTCTTTCCCGGTTTCACGCGGGAGAAACGGGGGGAAGGGGCACTCGGTGAGCTAAGGGTGGTGCTGCTTTTCTGCCTGCTGCTTTGGGTTACCTCTGCATCATATCTGACTGCAGCAGAGAATAAGGAGAAGGCGTTCTCCACGGTAATTCCTCGCTTGATAATGTGCTGGCAGAGTTTCTTCAGTCTGTTTTCACAGTAAGATGTGGCCAAATCCAAAAGACCTAAAAGCAAACGATGTGGAAAGGTTTCATCAAGTTTACAGTAATTTCCCACAATTTTTAAAAGTATATATTTCATTTTGGTGAAAAGAGTTATATAGGTAAATCAGTAGAAGTTTCAAGAGTAATAGTCTGAATTTTATTAGATAAATTCTCTTGTTTACTCCCTATCTCCAAAAAAGTACCTCTATTTACTTTAGGCAATTTCTTCTACAACACAAAGAGAAAAAAGAAAGCATATCCACCTTCCTCATCTTTTTTTCTAAGCTGAAGATAAATATCTTCCCACCAAAATGATATGCTAAATCCTAATCAGCAATGGACACTATACTATTAACAGATTAAAGTGAGTCCACAGTCGTAACACTGTTCACAATTATTAATCTGGACAGTTGAACAATACTATTTTTAATGACCTTTCCTTCAAATCTTTATTTAAATCACAAAAAAAGCCAATAAATTGAAACTGTTCATTTTTGGCACTACAAGAGCAAGAGGAGGTACATTTTGGCGCTGTGTAGCTGAGGTACCTATGGCGTCTTCAGGCGGCAGATCAACTGTGTCTGTGTAAAGGTACTGCAGAAAGGCACGGTACACGGGGTAGGAAAACTGGTCTATTTCTATCACCTCCTTCATGTCCTCATTCCAGTACGACTGGAACATGGATCGAAAGTGCTCACACCTAAAACCAAGAGCAAGTTACTGGGTCAAGCAGATGAAATAAAAAAAACAAATGCTTCCCTGCTGTCCTTGAGGCCTGCAACGTGCCAGGACCACATATCTTAACAACTTTCCATGTGCACGGGATTTTTATGTATGCCTTTTACACATATGAATGTTCATTTCTGGTGACTATCTCCTATTAAATAGGAAGAATGACACACAGAGTCTACAAGTACCTAGGTTTCAACTGTATAGCCATTTGACAATCTCTATTCCAACAAAGTTTTGGTCCCATTGTGGCTGTTTTTTAAAGATGTTGTACAGAAATGTAACTTAAACAATGAAATGAAAAGTTCAGAAATGACTGTTCAGAATTTCAGCCACCTAAGTTAAAAATCACTTAAATTATATGTTTATGTAACCAGCATATTCCTTCAATTGTTAAATGTTAACTGAATGATGTTCAGCTGATTTTTAAAAAAAATTTTTTTAAATGTTACATTCAAAAAATATAAGAGGTTCCCATATACCCCCCATCCCCCCTCACCCCACTCCTCCCACATCAACAATCTCTTTCATCATTGTGGGACATTCACTGCATTTGGTGAATACATTTCAGAGCACTGCTGCACCACATGGATACACTCTTTCCTTGATACTGATGACTATGCTTATGAACCTGTGCACCTGAAATATGAACTAGGTCTAGAGCTGCAGGGTGCCTAAGAGTTACCTCCTGAGATCCTCCATGTTACTCAGATGTGGCCACTCTCTAAGCCAAACTCAGCATGTAAATGCATTACCTTCCCCACAGCATGGGACATGACTCCTGGGGATGAGCCTCCCTGGCGCCAAGGGATTACTACCAAGCACCAGCTGATGATGTAACTAGAAAAAGACCTTGAATAAAAGGGTTACCTCAGACCAGCAGAATATCTCAGACTACATGTAATATCAGGTGTTAAAAACTGCTTTTGAACCTTGAATAAAAGGGGGAAATGGAAAGGATAAATGAGTTTATATGGCTGAGTCTCCAAAAAAGAGTCAGGAGGTCATCAGAGGGGTCGCACTTACGCATGCCTCAGCAGGGTCCCAGAGACAGTCAAAGTAGATACAACCCCAGGTATTGGCTCTCCTGAGGGCTACAGAGACCCACAGATTCTATGGCCATGGCAGATGGCTCTGGAGTTCAGTGCCATGTCAGTTGGCCCTACTTTGGAGTCTGTGTTCCTGAGTGTGACGGAGTTGGACTCAGATGTGACCTTTCTACACATGCCTCTTCTGTTACTTTTTCCAGACCTGTGGTTGGTGCTGGGGTTGGTGTAAACTCAGGAGACCTGAATCTCTGGACTGTCCATGTGACAGCCAGGCCCTGAGCTTCAGCAGACTTGCAACTCCTACCCTTTGGTTTACTGGACTTACCCTGGCCAGCTAAGAGGGAGGTGAAGAAAGTCAACCTCCACACCAGGAAGCCAAGAGTGCCTACAACTGCAAGCAGGAGAATTGCATCCATCATCCATGTGGAATCTAAGGCACCTCTCGATATAGAGGTGGAGTGGACATCACCATCCCAGGGTCAGCAGGATGGAGGAAGAGAGTATGGATTAGAGCAGACTTACTGATATTCTACTATGGAACTACTGTGATTAGTAATGGAAGAAATTGTAGCACTGATGTGGAGAAAGTGGTCATAGTAGCTGCTAAGGGTAGGGAGAGGGAAGAAGAGATATGATGTGGGGGCATTTTTACGACTTGGAGTTGTCCTGGATGGTACTGTAGGGACAAATGTTCAGCTGATTATTATTCCACTGACTTACAAGACAATTTTTTCTTCTTTTCTGATCACCTCCAAAACAGCCACACTTTGACTTTGCTTCTCTGCCTCGCCCTGCCCTTTTTCCTCTCCTCCCAATTCCATCACATAGCTACTTAGAAAACACTCCCCATAATCTGGAAGAGTCACATATTTTAAGAAAACCTAAAAGGCTTGTTTTGTATTGTATTTATATGGACAAATCCACCTGTAAGAGGAACTAATTTCTGAGTTCTGGATTTTCTTAAGAGAGAATACATATTATGTTTTTATGAAACCATTTTTTCATATCCTATTAAAATGAGACCCAGTATAAACAAACACAAAGTAGTTTCAAAAACCATTTCAAATACTAAAGGAACAGCTCCCCGTACATAAGAAATTACTCCATCTGAGAAATAAAGAGTTGTCTGAGAAAGGAAAAACAGATGTAATGGGTCAGAAAACATGACTGCAAATGTGTCTGAACCTTACTAGGATGTGAACCTGGACAATAAGAGTCCCTTGAACCGTAAGTGAAATACGTAGCCTGGCTCTGTAGCCACAGATGCACAGGTAAGGACACTTACCTGCAATTAACACTTAGAGCATTGTATCAAGTAATGAATGAATATGGATATTCTCCCTTAGGACCTAAGTTATTTTGTAAATACACTTTTAACTAAACTTCCAAAATAATTTGTAAGTGGCCAGTTTGACCCTTAATGGTCTGAAATGTGAAGACTCTGTCTCTGGACTGGCAACCTCAGTGAGGGAACAGTCCCCAAACAGTGCCTAACATGTGTGCAGCTCCCCCAACACCTCACCAGGGAACTCCTGTCATTCACACCTGAAGAGCATGTCTCTGATTAGAATTAGATGTCCTGCAAAACCAAAAGCCCAGCATTCCTGACGAATATGCGTTTTCTGCTTGGGGAAAAAGAACCTCTCACTTAAGAGTAGAAGAGGCATAAACACTTTTCATTGACGATCTTTTGAATTTTTTTAAACCATATACACAAATTTTTCAATGGAAATAAGTACTCACAAGAACCTTCATTTTTAAAAAATATAGATATACTTATAATCCACTTACAGTTTTTCTAAAAGGAACATGTACACAAAACTCTTTAATAATAATTGAGAAAAAGCTGTTATCATTACAACAGATAATTTGTGACACCTCTCTCTACCATCAAGGGTATTACTTAGTCCTCATTTTGTTGTTAATTGAAGAATTTGAGATGGCAAAAAGAAAGCAAGGTTACTGATGCCCCTAAGCTTATGCAAAAGTACCTGATTTTTAAAACAGCTTTATGGACATGAATATATTTCCCATCAATGCGAAACTTCAGATCAGCAGTTTCTGGACTATCAAATTCCTTCTTCAGGGACTCCGCAACTGTTAAAAAGTCTTCATGCTCTGCAGGCAACGAGTATATGGTTAATAAAGAAAGCCAAGAAAACATATTCAAGATTCGAGTCAGATTTTGGGAAGATAATTGTCAGCATGGTGATAATTCCATTAGATTTTTTTTTTTACAAGAAAGCTCATGCCTTATCTGGCAAACCAATTTCACAGTATTAAAACAAACAACCTGTGTTTATAAACTACCAAAAATATATACAGAGGTATTTAGAAAGACCAAATACACGTTTAACACATTAAGTTAGACATCAGAAATGTGAATTTGAAAAAATAAGCTGTAGGAAGTCCATGATGAACCACCTGACTGGTTCTCTTCTAGGGCAAAGAACTGACAACTTCTCCTCGACAGAAACACTCAGTACATCTCTGCTCTGCTCTGGGGGGTCAGGGCTTGGCACAGTCCCAAGAAACAAACCTATTTCTCATGCAGTCTAGCTAAGCAGGCATGCTCCAGTAGAGAAACCCTTCTTCCTAAGGACCTGGGACAGAAACATCGCTTTTAGTCCTAAAATCAAGCTACAGTGTCTTTACACACCACCTGAAAACAGAGCAAATTTACTTAGTTACAGTACAGAAACATGTGGCCACGTTACCTGATAAGAACTGCTGTTAACGATTATAGGGAAGTAGTAGTGTGTTATTGTAAAGAAAAGTACAGGTACTTGTGCAAGCTCATGAAACACTTTCTTGTGCTTTGTGTGCATGGAAGGAGGAGAGGGCTGACGGGGCACTGGACAAGCCGCCAAGGACGCAGGACACAGGTTTCCACCACTTACAAGGAGCAAGCCTCCAGGTCTGGGGAGACCCGTGTGTTGTCAGCAGCCTGGAGTTCCTGGGGTAACTGAGAGAAGGGAACGCTGCTATGCCGAGACTGAACTACAAACAGGCTTACTCGCAAGCTTTATCACTGGAGTCCCAAGGAAACACCCCTTGCCCGGGTCCTGCTGATTCTGAGGCTAGGCTCCGACTGCACGCCGTGCTAGGGTGTGTCCCAACCAAGGCCCCGCACAGTCGGGAGTGCCCTTGACAGAAGAGGAAGGAGGGAAATCTCCCAAAACTCAGGCTTTTCCTGATCCTGTAATCTGGATGACCAGTGAATAAAACAAAGAAAACGATTAAGATGGGAAAAAAGTCCAGGGGTCTCGAACACTAGCCCACCCACCCAAAAGCAGTTTCTCGTCAGTGCCTCCACTTCTCCATCTAGTCATAAAGGTGGAATAACACGTGCCCCTCTATATTTCTGACAACTAGAACAGAACCTCCTTTCAAAGAAATATTCCTTGGAGGTGTGAATTCATCAAATATCTTTTTTCCTAACACTCAGCTAAGATTGTTAACAGAGAAAAAACATCATTTCTGACTTTTGGTGGGTAGAAGGGAAAGGAGTTTTCTAGAAGATACATTCAATGCTCACAGTTTCCCAACTTAACCTTAACAGCAACTCCAGCAGCAGAAAAGACTACTGACTGTAAAATGACAAGGACAGCCATGCAAGCAACATCCACCACAACCGAAGATCCAAAACAGCTCCCAGAGCCACAACTATTGCACCCAAAGTAACCACAGCAAGAGACTATCACAACTGAAGAAACAACAGTGACAACAAAAGGCACAGCTAATCTTAAAGTGACAGCTTGGCCCCAACGCCAGCACAGCACCTAACGTGAGAACACCGAAGTCTACCACTCCCTCGAAGATGAACCCACCTCTTCTGAAGAAGCTTCGTTCCAAACCACCACCAGCCCCGCCCACACGGCAAGCTCAGAAACAGCCAAGAACGAAGCTGCGCGGGCAAAGGTGCTGGCAGGCACCCTGGAGGAGCTCCTCCAGGCACCCCAGGCACGGATCCGTGGGGAGAGGCCCCGAACGGGCGCGGGCACCAGCACCAGGCTTTCCGGGGAGCGCACCTACGCAACGGGTAGCCAGGGACGGCCGGCGACTGCACAGCGGGCAGCAGGCGTTCAGGGGTCCTCACTTCCGGGTGCTGTCCGCTGGTCCACCAGCGCCACCTTGGGGAAGTACGGAAGTTTGGAGTATTCCCTTCCCCCGTGACACTGTTTCCACTGTGGATGCAACTGTGAAGGAAAACCTTCCCCCTTTAAGCCATCTCGGTACTGGTGTGTGGCCAACGATGTAGAAGATGGAGGGCACCGCACACAAATCGTACAGGAATCTGGAGGACTGAGTGGAAAAAAGAGCGGCTACTTTCTCAATAGCTAAATGCAATCCAGGCCCGAGTCTCGGTATTCCTGCAGGAGAGGGGGAGGCCTCGGCAGTGCACCTAAAACAGGACCCCAGGAGGACGCACGTGGGAAGCAGGCTGCTGGACGCTGCTCAGGGGGTGGGCCTTCTCAGACCCTCACCCCAGGGCTCCTGAGTCACCCCGTCACGAGGCGGAGGTGAGGGGGAGACGGTGGGCCAAGCGGACAGCACCCACGAATAAGGACCCCTGTGCGCACTACTGCCCCCCTGTGCGGTCGCCAGCCGTGGAGAGGGTTTTCCAGCATGGGTCCCCTGCTATGCCATTGCCCAACGTCAGAAAAGCTGCAGGCGCGACAGCCACGCCTCCTCTAGGAATCACTACGGTGATACCAACGTGCCGACTCCACCAGCAAGAGCAACCGCTCATGCCGGGCAGGCCCCATGCAAAGGGGCCCCGCGGCTCCTAGACTTTTGGCAGAGGAAGAACCAACCAAAATGAAAAAAAGAAAGGAAGAGTGTTGATGCTGAAATACATTTCATTGACAAAGGGTACTGAGATTAGGAAAAACATAAAGTTAGGTTATCTGCTCTGAAAAGAAAGTCTGGGCCATCCTGAGACACAGGAACCTGGGCCAGCGTCTCATAAAGGGGTCTGGGGTAGGTGGTAAGTGGAAATCTAACATGTTGCATGTATGGTTATGACCAGACAATTCATGTCTTATTATGTTTACTAAATTTTTAAAAATCACAATATTCACTGCAAAAAAAAACACCCAAATCCAGTGTCATAAAGAACCTGGTCAAATGAACCTTAAGGAAATGCTCGCTCTGTTTGACTTTAGGTTGAGAGGCAGGTTAACTCCTCCAAGCACAGTGCTGCCCTCACGGCCGTTAAGACTGGGCACCTGACACGGGGACAGCTGTGGATGTCTGACAGCAGGACAGAAGACTGGCCTTCCAAGTCAAAGGCTGAGCAGCCCAAGCACCTTGGTTGCCAAGGATGACATTGATTTTCAAGCACAGGGCATCAGAACCCACTCGCTCCCTCTGCTTATCAACAGAAAGAACAACTTAGGAAAAATATGGGGGCAAAAAGAACAAGAAATAAGAAAGAGAGAGATGAAAATCACCTTGTCAATGGCCACCCAGATTTAAGACCTCTTAACATTTTCAACCAATGATGGACTCTTAGACAATATTTAGATACGTGACCCAAAGATAATCCTCAATTTTACTGCCTGTAAAATACCTCTTTTTGATGCCCTTCCACAATAGAAGTATATGAGATTGGATGAAAAAAAGAGAGAGAGAAGGAAGGCAGGGTTAACTCATCATCTTAAAAACCACAGGCTCTTCACTTGTTTTAGAGTTCATTTTTGATTAGTATTATATTGAATTACACAATAAATTTAGTATAGCGAAAGCACATAATGAGAAAATGGTAGTCCTTGGATTATTTAATCACACATGAATAAAGCCCACCACGTCACTCTCATCTGGGCCACGGTGCTCAGCACTCCAGAACCCACAGGAGCCCGTCCCCAGCACACAGCCGGCAGCGCCCCTCCTCGGTGGGCGCTCTCCTGCGCGCTCTTACCCACAGACAGGAGGCGCCACGTGACGGCGGGAGTGGCGAAGCAGGCGAACACGTCGTCGGTGCAGGAGAGGTGCGTGAGGTGGGGCAGGGTCACCGACTGGCCGCGGCACTGGCCCCACATGTACACGTTCCCTCCCTGGGTCCTGGCGGCGGACGTGTGCGCAGAGTGACAGGCCGCGATCTCCACCACCCTGAGAAGTTTTAGCAAAAGTGCACGTCACTCTTCACCGTGTGGGCCACAGCACACCACACAGGGTCATTCAGGGTGCAGCTCAGAACACTTCACAGAGCCGCCGAGGGCTGGGGTGCCAGCTGCCAGGTCCGCCTGACGGGCGCAGGACCGGGGCCAGACCACCAAGCCTCCCTGGCTGACGCCCCTTCTCATCCTAATCTTTTTCTGAATTAGGACAAGTATCACGTATTGTTGAGGAAAACTTGGAAAAGGGGACTAGAATCAAAGTAAATGAGGAAAGTGGACACTGGCAAAACCAACAGTTCTGCGGGCTTGGACAGTAGCAAAAAATACTGTGTCTTGAGTCAGAATCTAGAATATAGGTGACCAGGGGAGGGGTGAGATAGGGAATGGGAAGCTAAGGCTTAAAATGCACAGCGTTCCTCTTCGGAACGATGGAAATGTGCTGGGAGTGGAGGTGACAATGGCAGCACAACGTCGTGAACACAGTTAACAGCACTGGAATGTGTTTCTGAAGGCGATTCAAAGGGAAGATGCTAGAGTGTATGTACAGTAACAGAATTAAATTTTTTAAAACCCAAGGAACTGCTCTACACAGGGATCCCTAACTTAAACCGTGGACTTTCATCACTTGTAACAAATGTTCCACACCAGTGCACGCTGTTAATAAGAGGGTGGTATGTGGGAATCAATCCTGTATTTTACGCATGATTGTTCTGCAAACCCACAACTTCTCTAACAAACAGCTCAAGCAGCTGAAAAGACTGGTCTAGATGATAAGGCCTCTAAACCATTCCACTTCAAATGGACATATAAGCCAAACAGACTACGTTTCTAAAGTGTGTTTCTCAGGTAGGCTCCCGGAATTAGAAGTCAACGCTCTGAGACTCAGTAGGTGAGACCTCATGATTTGGCTGAACAAACATGAAATATCTATTCCAGTAACATGCATTAAGTCGTATCAGCACTTAAATAGAAAATATTCTTTCAAAGGCAGATTTTATTTACTTCAAAGTTGTTTTAGTTGGCTCAGGGAAAAGACTGTACCGCCCCATGAATTTCATCATGGTCATAGACTCTATTTGACTTCCCTACTAAATGGGCACAGAAGGTTTGTAGGAATTGTGTCAAGGTTCATTCATGCCACTCAATCACAGCTGGTTATTTTAGAAAGCTGCATAAGAATCATATCAACTTTATGATCATTCCAACTGGTACTCAAATTCTTTCGTTCAAAAAGGAAAATTACTGTGGTGGTTTGGAGCAGAATGTATACCAGAAAACAAAGTTCTTAAACTTACTCCATTCCCGTGGGTGGGAACCCACTGTTAGTTGGACCTTTGGATGAGGTCACTGCAGTTAAGGAGTGGCCTTAATCCTATTTTAGGGAAGCGGATGTGGCTCAACTGATAGAGTATTCGCCTACCACATGGGAGGTTCAGGGTTCAGGGCCTCCTGATCCATGCGGTGAGCTGGCCCATGTGCTGTGCTGTTGCGCTCAAGGAGTGCTGTGCCACGCAGGGGTGTCCCCATGTAGGGAAGCCCCACATGCAAGGAGAGCTGCCCCATGTGAAAACAGTACAGCCTGCCCAGGAGTGGTGCTGCACACATGGAGAGCTGACGCAGCAAGATGACGCAACAAAAAAAGAGACGCAGTTTCCCAGTGCCGCCTGATAATCCAAACAGACACAGAAGAACACACAGCGAATGAACAGAGAGCAGACAACAGGGGGGAAGGGGAGAGAAATAAAAAATACATCTAAATAAATAAATAAAATAAATAATTAATTTTTTAAAAAATCCTATTTTAAACAGAAAGAAATTCAGACAGGTAGAAAGAAAGCCCCTGGATGCAAGAAGCTGGGAGTACACAGAACTCAGAAGAGAAGGGAGATCAGGAGAGGCCACCATGTGCATGCCCAAGTGACGGAGCCACGTCCCAGGACAGCTGGCAGCCAGCCCCAGGACGCCAGGCGCTGGGCGGAAAGCAGGGCCTTGATGACACCTTGACTGTGGACTTTCCCAGCCTCAAACCTGTGAGCCAATAAATTCCCATTGTCTAAGCCAGCCCACTGCGTGGTACTTGAGTTACCAGTGAGGAAACTGAAACCGTTATCAATGGAAGAGTCACAGGGCCCAACACGACGGCTCCAGCCCACGGGCCCAGAGTGAACGCAGTCACAGGCACGCTGCAGCCACGTTACCTTTCTTTCTCCAGCATGACGTGTGCCGGGCTCAGCAAGTTACTTTTATTGCCAGTTCCCAGCTGCCCATACGTGTTAGCTCCCCAGGCGTACAGCAAGCCCTCATCTGTTAGTGCGAGAGTGTGTGCGTAGCCGCAGACAATCTGCAAGTAATGTAAATGGTTACCATGGTTACCAAAAACAGGAACAGAGGGAGGGCAGGAAAACACCTCCTAACCAACCACAGCCAGCTTCTGCAGAAGGTCAGTCCATCACCAGGTATGGACCAACACTCTCCAGAGCATTAAAGAAGCACCAGCAAAGCCCACACCTTACCACTATGGATTTTTCCTTTAATTTCCTGGCACCTCAAGAATGCTGTGCCAGTGCCATGGTCTTCTCTGGATCACAGAGATGTAGGGAAGATGTTACATTAAACGTGGATGGCAAAGGCACAGCATATTCCCAGGAAGCTGTAGGCTGAGTATCCAGGACTTCCCCCTTTCTGGCCAGAGCAGACCACACTCACCTGATGCACACACACGCTGTGCAACGCCGCTACCCGCACAGGGGTCAGCTGGTTGCCATTGTTGCCCAGGCCCAGCTGCCCGTTGCCGTTGTAGCCCCAGCCGTACACCTTCGAGGGGAGGGACACAGAGAGTGGGAGAGGTAAGAAGGCAGCCCACGTCGACAGCCGTACTCTAGTCTATGGATGCCACAGCTGGCATCCAAAGGGAAATGACTCCGGGGGCAGGAGTGGGGACAAAAGAATGACAGCGAGCCTCTGGGAGTTGCTTCTGATTCCCTACTCTGTATCTTAATGTTGGATAACCTTGAGCAAGCCATTCACTCCGATTTTATAAAGGAGGTAGCGGAGGCTCATAGTGCCCACTCACTGAACACATATTAAGCACCTACTGCATATCAGGACACTGTGAAAGATGCTAGGAATAAGCCTCTGGTCATAGTTTAACAGAGGAGATGGACAAATAAATTTTTTGCAGCAAGGTGCTTAAGTGCTAGAACAGAGATCTGATCAAGGCTACAGGAGAAGAGAAAGAATTTAGGGCTAAGGAGAAGGTTTACAAGCAACTTTTCAGAAAACAGCTCTCTGAGCAGGGTTGCAGGGTGAATGTCAGGTGGCTGTCTCAAGGAAATGTTAAGTCATTAGAGATGATATCAGGATCTGAATCAAAAAATCAATTAACACAGGAGAGCATTCTGTAAACTCTAAAGCACTCTAGTAGCCCAATGCATGTATTTCTGGATAATTTTTCTCTCTCTGTATCTTCTGTACCTTTGAATAATTAAAACATGCACAGATGCTAACAGGCCCATTTAAATAGAGGTTGCACCCAGAAATCATTTCACAGAAATGACTGTCAGGTCAAAGGTGGCCTCCGTAAAGAAGGGTCACTAAGGGGTAGCTTTTAAAAAGTAGCTAAAAACAACTGGACAAAAAATCCTGCTTTTGCAAGTGCTTCCTCTTGTGAACAAGGACGTACGTAATCTGTTCTAAAATGACCTCTTGCCATCAGATTTCTTGGCTGTTTATAAGCATCATCTGTTAATTCTCAGTGAGTATATGGCTGACATATTCATTGGAAGAAAAAGGTGCTATCAAATTCTTTAACCCATTCCATTAAACTGCAAACAACAACCTCTAAGCATTAGGCTGTATGGATCTTGAAAAACAAAATGCAGACAGGCAAGTAAACCCTGGAATTTTAAAACGGCACCTTGATAAGCAGACCCGGCGTTGACGACCAGCAGGGCTACTGAGCACTCTTGCTCCCGCTGTGCACTGCACGGGCCTGGCGAAGGGGTTGCGCCTCCCTAGAAGGGAAGAGGCAGCAAGGGACAGGAGCGCACTCACCTCGCCGTTGTCCAGGACGGCCATGGACGAGGTCTGCCCACAGGCGATGCCCACCACCCTCTTAATGTGCAAACAGTTGGTGACTTTTCGAGGAGTTGGCTGATTTGCTGTCGATCCTGACCCCACCTGGCCGCAGTTGTTATAGCCCCAAGCAAACACCTGAGCAAGAGACGGGAAGCAGAAAAATAAAAAACAGCAAGAGTGGGACGTCTACCTTGAATGCACAGTATGGTCAGAAAATGAAAATAAACCCACTCAGGAAGCACCGATGCTGAGTCCAGGGGTTCTCGGGCCCCATTTAAGCCACTGTAATCCTCTAGGGTGAGGCAAGGGCAGGGGCTGTAGCCACCCCCATCCTACGTACAGAGACAGACAGAGAGGTTAAGCGGCTTGCTTGAGGTGCCATAGTTAGTGAGGAGCAGAGTTTGAACAGAAGCAGTCTGGCTGTGGTCTTTTTTTTAGGGGGTTCCAGGGATCCACCCTGGGACCTCGCAGATGGGAAACTGGCACTCAACCACTGAGCTACACCTGCTCCCATCTGGCTCTGAACCATGAGGCCAGCTAGCTTCTGTGATTACAGCAGTTTTTTTTAATTTGATTTTTTAAAAATCTGGCATTACTAGAATGTTAGGTATATACCACATAAATATCAGTGGTATGAAAAACCTGGCTAATTCTGGGCACAAATATTTATTGTTTTTCATGGGAATCTAAGCCATAGTATGCTTTTCCCTGTTTATTAGTAATAGTGGCTATCATATAACCTTTCCTTGATAACCCAGGACCACTACAATTACAACTGCCCATCGCAGCTCCACATCAAAACACAGTAATGCTCCCAAGTGCTGAGGAGAGACTTGCCCCACAGAAATGACACCAGAGCAGTAGGCCCTTTGAGTTCTACTTTGCTGTCTATCTGTCACCTCCAGGCAGCTCCCCTCCTTCTGAGCTACATCTTGGCTTTTTTTTTTAAAGATTTATTTATTTATTTTATTTCTACCCCCCCCCCAGTTGTCTGTTCTCTGTGTCTTTTTGCTGTGTGTTCTTCTTTATCTGCTTCTATTGTCAGCGGCATGGAAATCTGTGTTTCTTTTTGTTGCGTCATCTTGTTGTGTCAGCTCTCCATGTGGGCGGCGTCATTCCTGGGCAGGCTGCACTTCCTTTCGCGCTGGGCGGCGCTCCTTACGGGGTGCACTCCTTGCACGTGGGGCTCCCCTACGCGGGGGACACCCCTGTGTGGCAGGGCACTCCTTGCACGCATCAGCACTGCACATGGGCCAGCTCCACACGGGTCAAGGAGGCCCGGGGTTTGAACTGCGGACCTCCCATGTGGTAGACGGACGCCCTAACCACTGGGCCAAGCCGCTTCCGCTGGCTTACTTTTGACCTGTTATCTGCCATAACCTGGAAACCAAAGGTTCCTAAGGGAGAGGGACACAAATAGATCTCTAAGCTAGTTAAAAACTAGCAACAAGTGTGACAAACAAAATATTAAAAAGCTAATTACCTACTGATCCTATCAAATAGTACATGGCCAGAGAAAAACTGGGGCATGGGGGGTGGGGGTGGTGGCAGAGGCGGTTGACAGTAGAGGAAACAATTTCTTCAGCACTAAAAGAATTTCTAAGCACCGGCCCACCCCGACCTGGCATCACTTGCCTGCAGGAAGTGGCCCCCACACCTCCTGAGCTCTGGCCTCCACAATTAATTCTTTGCTCCCTCTGTCAGCACGTCTACCTCGGTTAGCGCACCTGACACTGTCCCAAAGCAAGCAACAGTAACACCCACCACGATGCGTTACAAGAATACGTACTACAGGTCCATCTCACAGGTGCAGCACTTCCACAAAGTGTATTCACAGGAATATCTAACGTAATAATGAAAACATTTATCGCAATTATCCCAAGGAGCACATGCTTAAGGTTAAAATAAGCCAGGAATTCAGCCTGTAAGAATGAGAGAGTTCTGTCTAACTGCACCTGCCTTTCTCCTGGCACTTCTTTCCACATAGTCCAAGCGACCTTGTAATGAATGCCTCTTATTTTTTAGAATGGGGACTGCTGCTCTACTTGCCAAGAAGTGGACTAGAAAAGAGCAGAGTCCAGGGCCTAAGGCCCGTGGGCCTGCCTCTGGCACATCCCACCATGAGACCCTGGGCATGTCACTCGATCCTCGCGAGCCTTCCTGGTCTCCTCAACACTTAGATCTCTGTATCACCATCAAGGGACGTTGAAAAGGGGAGCAAGGTCATTTATGTTCCAGAAATGAGAGGACAGAGAAGTCACGCTGGACAAGTAGACTTATTAAAAAGCTGTGGGGTGGGAAGCAGCTGCGGCTCAATCAGTCAGGCTACCGCCTACCACACGGGAGGCCCTGGGTTCCTCCTTGTGAAGGCAGGCTCAGCCACACGCTGCAGAGCACTGCCAGCCCACAGGCACGGCGGAAAGCTGACTCAGCAAGGTGACGCAACAAAAAAGGGAGACAAGTAAAAACACAGAAGAGAACACAGTGAATGGACACAGAGAGCAGACAGCAAGCAAGCCACAAAGTAGGAGGAGAAATAAAATAAGATAAAGACAGACACCGAAGAACACACAGAGAATAAGCAGAGAGAGCAGACAGCACGCAAAAAGCCACAAGGGGGCAGATAATAAAAAATAAAATTAAAATAGCTGTGGTAAAAAGAGCTATGGCAAGAGGCCGGCAGGAGATGGCAAGGCCTGAATGAAGGCTGCAGAGAGAGGATAAGGGGTGGAAAGGCAAATCAACAGATGAGTGGCCTTCAGGACACGCGTGGGGTGTGGTGGGCAGGCGGGTGGTACAGGTGCCTACTAGCATGCCAGTGACGTTATTTTCTATAATGTCTTCACATCTACTGAAAACAAACAGGACTTACGGGATGGCATCGTAAAAAACAAAAAACCTAGTGCAGAACACCATCAAAACACTTGATTTGTAGTCTTATCAAAGAACATGAGGCCTTACTGCCTTTTTTTTAATGAACCTTTTTTTGTCTACTGCCTTAAGAGGGACTTCTACTGTCACCAAGAGGGGTCCCATGAAGAGCAGATGCAGCTCAGTGGCTGAGCACCTGCTTCCCATGTACTTGGGTTCAACCCCAGGTACTTACCCAAAAACAGAAACAAAAAAAGAGTGGTCCTGGAGAAGGGGTGTAGCTCAGTGGGAAGAAAAAAAAGAATGTGACCCTGAGCACATAACATAGGTTGTGGTAGAGAAAGAGCCTATTCCACAATGCTTTTAGCTGCATGCCTAGGGCGACTAGGCTCAAGCACAAGTATGGTCTTTGGGGAAAAAAAGAATAGGGCGCTTACCTCTCCGTCAGCTGCCAGAGCCATTGAATGATGTGAGCCACAAGCTACTTCCACCACTTGCTTGATCAAGAGATTGGTGCAGATCTGGACGGGAGCAATGCCGGGATTGGTGGTCCCATTCCCAAGCTGGCTGTACCCGTTGTGGCCCCAGGCGTACACAACTCCATCTGCACGAGACAGCCACGTGGCAACAATCAGCTCCAAGGAAACGGCAAGCCTGGTCCTTTCTTCCCCCAACACTGCACTTGTTTTCTAATGCTTGTTTCTCTCCAACTGCCCCCTCCTCTCTATACAGTAACCACAGACTGGGAGTGGGGAAGAAGATTGGATGAGAGAGCAGGGGAGGCAGATCCCAAACCTTTAAGGAAAGGACGTGGTGCCGACAGAAAGAGGACCAGCTTGGGGTCAGAAGTCAAAGTTCGTTATCTACCAAAATGAGACCTCCTGGACTCTTGGGTCATCGCAACAGTTTCTGTGTCAAGTACCAAGCAAAGGGCCAAAGACATGAGAAAGATCATCACAGATTTTACCACAATGAATTTACCAAATACCATGCCCTGGGAAACACCTGGAGAGCGTGTGTGTGCAGGGGAAAGCGCTCCTCTCGAGCAGACAGTGTGGAGCCGTGAATTCTGGCTGCACTTCTGTCACTGGCCTGCTCTTTTAGAGATCTGGTAGAGGTAACTTCTGTTGATCCTCTCTTGAAGTACTGCTTTGGGCACTCCCCTACCCCCAGCAAACCTGAGTATTGAGAGCCGGTCTCCCCGAGTTACACCCTCTCTCATGCTTTTCCCACAGTAATGAAAGACCCTGACCTCTTAAGGACAACACAGACTAGGGACAGTGGGGGTCCAGGAGCAAGAGCAGAAACCCAAGGCTTCTGGAGGCTGGCTCTGACGGTAGTCCCCAGGCACCCAGGGAAGGCCTGATGTCAAACAGACGCGACTGATTACAGACCACACCGAGTTAGGGCCCCCTCCCCAGCATAAACCAGAGCATCACAGGAGCTGTTCCCTAGTACAGAAATCATGACAGAAACCATAAAGGGGAAATTTCATCCTAAGAAAACCAAAGACTGAAAGGGAGCAAGAGTATAAAACTTTAAAAAGTGATGCCTGATGTCATGTTAAAGTTAGATCAGGTAGAAGACATGTCCACAATCTATGAGTGTTTCAACTCTTGAAAGACAGAGAAATAGACTTGAACAGATGGAAATGCATCTTTGGAGGAGACAAACTGACTTAAAAGTTCATTGGGGGAAGAAACTGAGCTCCCGCCTACCACACGGGAGGTCCCAGGTTCAGTTCCTGGTGCCTCCTAAAGAAGACGAACAAGAGAGTGAGCGGACACATCGGCTGATAGCGCGAACTGACACAACAAGATGATGCAACAAAGAGACACAAGGAGGAAAACACAACTGGAGACTCAATAAAGCAGGGAGGCACCTCCCTCCCTCATGGGAAGGCCCTGGTTCGGTTCCAGTGCCTCCTAAAAAAAAGAAGAAATGCACACAATGAACAGACACAGCAAGTGCAAACAACAGGGGGTGGGGGCAGAAATAAATAAATAAATAAATCTTAAAACAATAGTTTATAAAGGGCGCCAGTAAGAGGATTAAGACTCACCCTAGGTCCCACCTTAACTGAAGTAATCTAACCAAAAACCTTACTTACAACAGGCTTACACCCACAGGAATGGATTAGCTTTAAGAACGTGATTTTTCTGAGGTCTGTAGAGTTTTTTTTTATTTTTAAATTTTAGTTTTTAAAAGATATTTAGATTACATAAATGTTACATAAAAAAATAGGGGGTTCCCATATGCCCTGCTGCCCACACTGCCCACATTTACCCACATTAACAACTTCCTTCATTAGTGTGGTACATTCATTGCAACTGATGAACACATTTTGGAGCATTGCCACTAAACATGGATTATAGTTTACATTGTAGCTTACACTCTCTCCCAAACAATTCTGAGGTTGTATAGCTTTAAATCATCAAAAATACCAAATGCATATTGTCCTTCAAAATATTCACCAGGTGGGGTAGATGTTCAGTTTAATAATATGGCACTGATGAAAATATTCCCAAAACACCCCTTAAAAATACTCCACAAGCTGGCAAAGCAGGGAGAATCGAATACACGTTTTTTATCTTCACTCCCTCCCCAAATCCTACTGAGATAATAATGAAAGGGGAGGGGAGCCATAAACACTCAAGAATAAGGGACACATTAGAGAAGAAAAGAGAGCACAAGAGATGTTAACAGAATTTTGGAAGATGGCAAGCGGCTGGGTGTAGTGACCGACGAAGCATACCAGGATATCTGACACCCAAGTCTGCCCAAGGGAAAGCCACTGGGAAGCCAACCCAGGCCCAGAACCCCAGGAAGGCCCAGGGATTGGAGGGACCAGAGACACAGGATTTGCAAGTGCAGGGCCCAGCTAAAACTGGGAGCAGTTAGATCATACCTGGTGTGTACAGATGTGCTCAAAGAAGGCTGACTACTCTACAGAAGAGTTGGGACATGTATTTACAATTAGATACACAGAAAAGTAATTAAATGAGAACAACCTGAGGCAATTATTAGCTGCAGGAAAACAAACAGTTATTCATGAAAGGAGATGGCTCAGCTATGAGCAATGTGTATATAGTCTTAATAATAAACACTGAATAAATACTGAGTAAATAATAAACACTTAAATAAAAATTGAATACTGATTTAGTAAAAATGGTGAAACCACTATATTGAAAGAATAAAGTGAAGGAAAGTAGGAAAAGAGAACTAAATTTCATCTACTATTACAGAAAGTCCAAGGAAAACAATCTTAAAATTGGAAATTCGGAAACAGCAGTATAAAGATGTTATTTTAAAATAAGACTACATATAAGAAGAAACATCTGAAAAAGTTAAAAGTTCCTTCGGAAGAGCAGTTCCTAAGAATGAAAAGGGGTAAGGCAAAGGAATCATTTTCATTAAAAGCCTTACACTATTTGATGACTCAAAGCAAGTATTAAGCCATTTTAAAATTTTGTTTATAATACATATAAAATACACATGAGTATACTACACACATATGAAACAACTTATAGTATCCTTAATATATATTGTATAAAACTTATAAAGGGAAACGGACTTTGGCCCAGTGGTTAGGGCGTCCGTCTACCACATGGGAGGTCCGCGGTTCAAACCCCGGGCCTCCTTGACCCGTGTGGAGCTGGCCCATGAGCAGTGCTGATGCGCGCAAGGAGTGCCCTGCCACGCAAGGGTGTCCCCCGCGTGGGGGAGCCCCTCGCGCAAGGAGTGCACCCGTGAGGAAAGCCGCCCAGCGTGAAAAGAAAGTGCAGCCTGCCCAGGAATGGCACCGCCCACACTTCCCGTGCCGCTGACAACAACAGAAGCGGACAAAGAAACAAGACGCAGCAAATAGACAGCAAGAACAGACAACCAGGGGAGGGGGGGAATTAAATAAATAAATAAATCTTTTTAAAAAAAAAACAAAGGAAAAAAAACTTATAAAAATTAAAATTGAGTAACAAAACAACACTCCCACAAAAAATTCAGTTATTTATTTTTATTTATAGTTTAACTGTAACATTCAGGATATTCAAAACTGTATTATCTGGACTCTGAAAATAATTCCAAAATAAAAAAAAGAATTAGTTTCCTAGGATCATCACTTTGAAGATGACCAAGAATTTGAATGTATATATTTTAGAGTATTTGCTTTTAAAAACTGCCTCAGCATTCTGTATTTGGATCTTTAAAAATATAAGAAATTAATGACTAGTGAAAACAGAAACATGTTAGAAAAAAATTAAATCCTAAGGTTGCAATGGATGACGGGATGAATCAGTCGGTAACGCAGTAACGGTCTGAAAGGGTCGGTGTGATACCAGACAGCACGATGACACAATGCGGAAGTGAGACAACCATCTCATTATGCTCAACGCCAGATAAATTCTATTATCTGATCATTTCTCACAGCTTCAGAAAGATGCAGAGAACTTGGAGTGGATTCAGATACGAATAAAGACAATGAAAATGCCAGATGCTAAAACCAAGGGAGCTGTGACTCCCTAGTCTAGAGATGGAAAGCTGGGGAAGCATGCTGCCTCCCAAAGCCATTCTTGAGGGTCCCCCAACAAAAGCTGAGGACCTGTACCAAAGAGAGAGCAAAGTCTAATGTGCCTTAAAAGAGAAGGGAAAATTTAAATTATATACAACAAACTTTCAAAGTGCGAATAAATTACCAAAGAAAAATGCCTCATCTCCTTTGTGGGCCAGGGGTGGTAGAGAAAAAAAGCAGAAACATCTGTTTGCTTGTATCCCCTATTCTTTCCATGACGGCATCATCATGAACACAGGGAATAAACTAAGATTTCTCTCATCTTCAAGATGCAGAAACTGCCTGAAGGGAGGAAAACCAGTACTTCAGTATCACCTGTGTTTGTAGAAATTATATCAGAGAACACTTGAAAGCTGCCCTGCTACCACAAATCCACTGAAAAATTAGGCTGGAAAGGACCACTTACCCTCTTTGCCACATCTAATCTTCTATAACTTTACATACATAGTCTAAAACCTCAGAAGATGGTCTAATTTGGAAAACACCCTATGGCTGTTCCCGAGTTAGCCTATACTTTCTTTTTACCTGCTTTGTGTACTGCCCCTCAGAAATGAAGAAACAAAACAAAATTCAAATTAATGATCTGCTACAGGCCTACCTCCTCTTAGTGTGCAATCAACTGCTCAACTGCCCACCACGTGCACAGTGAGATATGTCATCGCTTTACCTTCAGTGCTGAGAAGAACATGGGGTCCACTCCCGTAACTGAGGCTTTTAATCTTCTTTCCACATAAAGCTTCTAGCTTTTTGGGTACAAGGGTACTCTGATTATCTCCAGTTCCTAAACAGTTACTGTAGTTCAGTCCAAATACAAAGACCTAGGAAACAAATAGTTTTGTCTGAGGAGCTTGGCTTGAAGTTATATTAAAGACGCCATTCTCCACTCTGAAAATAGACACTCAATTCACATTTGATAGTATGATAGGTAGGAAGACACTGTTGAGACAAGGCTGTTAAGAAAAATCTCCATCTCTGCTGACATTATATCAGTTTTCGGACCATTTGGCTCTACTATGAAACACAAAGAGTAATAGAAGGTAGAAGGTGTTAAATCAAGAAGCTGAAAAGAGACACTATATGAAAGGCAAAGTTTTCCTGAATTTCAGCTTCCTTTTATCGTCCACTGTTCTCAGTCTTTAAAGGGCCTGCTTTAAAGCCCAAACCCCAAAATAAACCTTATAACTAAATTCCAGGCTTTGAGAGATTCTTACCTCATCATTATCAGTAACATACAGAGCTTCGTTGGCAGAGGTGCCAAAGACGCACGCTTTCCGAATCGAGGCGACTTCTTGAGGGGAGAGCAGAGTGAAGATGGGCCACTTTCCCACATCCACCATGGCTCTAGGTTCAAGCAATTCCTGTCAATAAGGTGACATCTCTGCTGTAAAAAACAGGAAGGATTCCGGGAGGAAAATAACCATTAAACCAACTAAAAAAGACACTATTTGTAAAAGCTAACAAAAGTTAATTCCATACTAAATTAGTGACCTTTGGTTAAACGGCTCACTGTGTGTCTGCCAGTTGTGAGTCAGTGCTCGCCTGTTACAATCATGCCTGTATGCAGTCAGAGAGCAGGGCACGGAGAGAAGACACGCTCACAGGGTGAAACCAGGGTCTCTTCTCATGTCCCCCGCTCCCCTCCAGGAGAGTGAGATAAAATTAAAGGTTACCAAAGGATTGGATCCAAGACGGTTAATTCTCAAATAGGAATCTGTACATACAGACATGTGCTAAGTATGTCTCTGTCACGCATGAAAGTCGGAATCATGATGTCTACCTCCCCGCTCTCCCAGGACACACTGAAACTCCCTCGATCCCAGGGGAAGATTGCTGCCACACAGCGCCACCGTTACTGATGGGAATGTGCCATCCTTCAAATAGGACAGAAAAATATTAGGAAGCACTAGCTTAAGACTTATTGGATGAAACCATAAAAGAAAGTACTATATTTCCTAAATATGGATAGTCCATATTTCATTTAATATTGAGAAAAATGACCATATGAACAAAGATAAGACAATTCACCCTACCTGGTGTTGAGCTGGGGATGGTAGCTGGCAAGCAAGTCACAATTAGTCTAAATAGCAACGATAAAAGGTAGGGGGATATATAAATGCCCATATATAGCTCTGGACTTTTCATCATTGGTGAAAGGAGTTTTAGGCAAAGAATCCTGGTCACAGCTCCAGTTCTTCTAGGGTTAAAAAGTATTTCTAGAAATTCCCCGGGCTGCACAAGCACAAAACTCAGGTGCTCCAAGGGAACTTCCGCTCTGGTTTCACCTCTGGAAACTGAAATAGAAGCAGCTGGAATACCACTGGGGCTACCACTGGGGCTTCCTAATGAGGGACAGAAGGCTCGGAGTTCCCTCCTGCTCAGCCTTAGATCTCTGAAACCGGCCAAGAGAGGCAGGCTTAAGGAGAGGTCTCTCTGGCTCCGGCCACACTGGTACCTGTAGAGAGCCTCTCAGCTTGGGTATTCTTAGCCAAGGCCTCCGTTTCCTCCACGCAGAGGGATTTTTCCCACCAGCACCACTGACGACAAGGGTCAGGCCTGCCGTCAGGTCAGCCTCAGGTCGTGCCCCCCAGCCAATAACAAACCCCCAGGTCAGGCTGTTCCCTCCCCCACGGCGAGAGCCTTGGATAACAACTTGAAGGTTCTGACAAGTATGCGTGGATGTGCGTTTTGGTGGGGACAGGTAAAGGGCCTGCGGGAGGGTACATATGTGATACATGAACATGGCAAAAAAAGTTTGTTTCCAGTGCTATGAAAGGGTATAGGAAAGTAAGCCTGTTTACCATCCCTCCCTGACTCACTCTCCTCAAAGACAATCACTGTTATTAGCTATTTGTGTTTCCTGCCAGAGGAAGGAAATATAAGTATCATATGTACGTGTGTAAATACACTTAAAAACACACAGTTTGAAGCTTTTCCTCCCACTCAACAGTACATCTTGGAAAGCATTCTAAGAGTGCACGTAGGTCTACGGCACTGCTTTCCAAAAGCACTGCAGCATTCTATTACATGGATTTAACCATTCACCTGTTTTTTGTTTTTAAAGATTTATTTATTTATTTCTCTCCCCGTTCCCCCCCATGCCGGTTGTCTGTTCTCTGTGTCTATTTGCTGCGTGTTCTTTGTCTGCTTCTGTTGTCAGCGGCACGGGAATCTGTGTTTGTTCGTCATCTTGTTGTGTCAGCTCTCCATGTGGGCAGCGCCATTCCTGGGCAGGCTGCACTTTCTTTCACACTGGGCGGCTCTCCTTATGGGGTGCACTCCTTGCACGTGAGGCTCCCCTACGCAGTGGACACCCCTGCATGGCAGGGCACTCCTTGCGCGCATCAGCACTGCGCATGGGCCAGCTGCACACGGGTCCACAGACCTCCCATGTGGTAGATGGACGCTTTAACCACTGGGCCAAGTCCACTTCCCCATTCACCTGATTTTTACCATGAGCCATTTAAGTCGTTTCCAGTCTTTTGCTAACATAAATAATGCTGCACTGGATGCCCATGTATGTATTAGACATATAATATACATAAATTTTATTGCAGTAACCTATATTTAACATGAAGTTTGCCACATTTTAACCATTTTTACACATGAAATTCAGTTGCATTAATTACATTCACAATGTTTTGCCACCACCATCATTCATTACCAAAATTTGTTCACCAACCCAAAGAGAAACTCTGTATACTCATTAAGTGGTAACTCCCTTTTTGCCTTTTTTTTTTTTTTAAACAAAAACTTCTAAGGTAAACTCCTAGAAATGGAATTGCTGGGTCAAATGCTAACAGCTATTTTAAACTTTAACAGCTATTTCAAACTGTCCTCTAATGAAGTACCACCCACACTCTTGCCACAAAGTGTATTACTTTGAGTCTTGCTTTGTTTAAACCTGCATTTCTCTTACCAGGAGAGAGGCTAAGCATCATTTTCTACAAATTACAGTAACAGCAACAATAACTAACAAGTATTGCACACTCAATCTATTTACAACACTGTTCTAGGAAGCTTTCCATTTATTCATTCATTTAATCCTCACTTTACAGATAAGGAAAGGTAGGCAGAGAGATTGAAAATCCTCACTCGGGCCAGGCAAAAGCAGAGTCCAGCTGTGAACGCAGGCGACCTGGAGATGACGCCGGCGCTCTGACCCATGCGCTCAGGGGGCTAAGAGCCTGTGCAGCATCCCTTTTGTGTGAAGTGCCTATTTTTCCTACTGGACTATTGTTCTTTTTCTTGTTCTTGATGTGTAAGTGTTCTTTGTACGGCAAGCAGATGATCTTAAATGCTTTGGGAAGTAACAGAAAAGATGGCCCCCGAATGGCCAGCCTTGTGTCTCTACAAGACAGATGGGGAAGGAATCCCAAGAAGGCAATCAGTGGGGCAAATGCCTTCGAGCAGGCAGATAAATTTCAAGAAACTCTAGATGTACGTCCTCCCAGAATATGAACTACAGCAAAGCTGATCTTCACATTTTTCAATTTTACATAATATAGAATTAAATTAGTCAAAAATATAAGATTTACCGCCTTTAAAATTACAGCGCAAAGGGTTTTTTTTTTTTTTTAAGATTTATTATTTATTTATTTAATTCCCCTCCCCTCCCCCGGTTGTCTGTTTTCTGTGTCTTTTTGCTGCGTCTTGTTTCTTTGTCCGCTTCTGTTGTCGTCAGCGGCACGGGAAGTGTGGGCGGTGCCATTCCTCGGCAGGCTGCTCCCTCCTTCGCGCTGGGCGGCTCTCCTTATGCGTGGGGCTCCCCTACGCGGGAGACACCCCTGTGTGGCAGGGCGCTCCTTGTGCGCATCAGCACTGCGCAGGGGCCAGCTGCACACGGGTCAAGGAGGCCCGGGGCTTGAACCGCGGGCCTCCCATGTGGTAGACGGATGCCCTAACCACTGGGCCAAAGTCCGTTTCCCCGAAGGGTTATTATTACCATTCAATGGCTCTACCCTAACCTGCTCTTAACTACCTTTAGCTCCTAAACCATCTTACTGTTTATCAAACAATCCCAGAAATATGAATCTTGGTCTTTTTTCTAAAAACTCGGGGAGTGGGTGTCACTGATAAGGTTTCACTCTCAATGTTTTAAAACAAAATTTCCCAGCTGGAAGTTAGTTTAGAACCCATATGATCCAAATGCATAAGCTGAGGCCAGAGATGCAGAGATTTGCCCACAATCACCCAGACAATTAGGGACAGACACCAGCAACCAGTTTCTTGGCTTCAAGTCTGCACTGGCTTCAAGTCCCCCAGCTCAACTTCTTCGTGACTCTGTCCAACCAATTTTCTGACTCAGTACAATTATTCTGAAAGCATTAATCAGTTACAGGCAGGAGCTGCAGGTTTTTTATATATATTCTCTGGATTTTAAGCCTGTGTCAGATCTATGGTTTCCAAATATTTTCTTCCATTCTGTAAGCTGTCTTTTCATTTTCCTTTTTTTTTTTTTAAGATTTATTTTATTTATTTCTCTCCCCTCCTTCCCTCCTCCATTGTCTGCTCCGTGTCCACTCGCTGTGTTCTTCACTGTCCACACTGGGAAACTGCATCTCTTTCTTCTTGCGTCATCTTGCTGCATCAGTTCTCCCTGTGTGTGCGGCACTACTCCTGGTCGGGCTGTGCTTTTTTCATGTGGGGTGGCTCTCCTTACAGGGTGTACTCCTTGTGTGGGGGGCACTCCCATGTGGGGGTGCCCCTGTGTGGCACAGCACTCCTTGAGCACAGCAACACTGCGCATTGGCCAGCTCACCACACAGGTCAGGAGGCCCGGGGTATCGAACCCTGGACCCTCCCAGCCACGTCCACTTCCCAGCCACATCTGCTTCCCTGCCATGTCTGCTTCATTTTCTTGATACTGTCCTTGATGCACAAAAGTTTTAAATTTTGATGCAGTCTAATTTATCTATTTATCTTTTTGTTGCTTTTGTTTTTGGTGTCATATCTAAGAACCCATTGTCAAATTCTAGGTCATGAAGATTTTCCATGTTTTAAGATTTTATGGTTTTAGCTCTTATATTTAGGTCACTGATCCATTTTAAGTCAATTTTTGTATATGGCATGAGGTAGGGGTCCAATTTCATTCTTTTACATATGGATAACAAGTATTCCCAGCACCATTTATAGAAGAGACTATTCTTTCCCTGTTAAATGGCCTTTTTACCCATGTCAAAAGTCAATTTTTTAGTGCTTCATATATAAAAGTACTTTTAAAAAAAGTGTTTCAAAATGCCTCTGCCCAAATGTGCCTGGTTAAGCCTCATGAATGTCATGCATCCCTTCCTTCCTCAACCTCCACCACCGGGCACAGGTTCTGGAGACAAAATGTGGCCTCTGTCCTCAGGGAGCTCCCGACAGTACAGTCACATCCTGGGCTAAAGACTGCTATGGCAGAAAATATGTCTCCATTAGACGATACTCCACCCGGGCAGCTGATGACATAAAGAGGGTATCCTAGAATTCAGACAAGGTTCTCAGAGGTTTCATGGGGGTATTAAAAAACCCACAGGATGTGTTATGTACAGTACAGAATAACACATCAGAGGCTTAACTTAGGCATGTGGTACAGACTCACTAAGGCAGCAGAGCAGAACTGTAAGTATCCCCAAAATTTTCTAATTAACTCAAAATTGCCATCATCACAGAATTAAATATTGTGGTGAGCTGTTTACTCCATTTTCCTGGGGGCAGTACAGCCTTGTTAGTATTAAAACAACCATACTAAATGTCCTACTTCTGTCAGCTTCAAGAATTAGTGTTTGATCTATCACAAAATTATAATGTGTATATACTAGTAATCAAATAACCCAATGCAGGTGGAGTCACTGAAAATTTTAACTAGTCTTTAATCTTTCCACTAAATCCCTTAATTATGAAATAAAGTATTAACAGTTTTCTTCTAATTGTATGGGCTTCATTTTAAAGGAATATAAATATAGCTCTGTTAAACTTCACTCGCATTAGCATTCCAGAGGTTGCAAAGTTATTTAGATGCTTCAAATAGTAAGATGTGGAGTTATTTTATTGACTTAATGAGGAGGCACTGCCAACAGGGGAGGCTCTTCAACTGGCCTGCTCAACCCAGCCATCCTCACAGGCAGGCACCGTGGTGAGTATTTAGCAGTGCTAAATGACGATCCTAAGCATGGTAACCCAGAGCGTTTTCTGACTAGCTACTACGCATTCCCCAAATCGTAATCACCCCAAGGACAGCATCCTGAGAGAAGATGCTAACAGCAGTATAATACGGCTGACCTGTGTGCTTACTTCCAAGTTAAAACCAAACAAGGTTTATGTACCTGAGGTCAGAAAAGGCAAAGTACCCTCAAAGGGTAACATGCTAAACCACTTGGCTCGCCGTATTTTCCTTAGCACTTGAAAATATACCCTGTATCTCCACTGGACTTATTCCGCATCCACTGGTACTACAGATCAATAGCCCATTCCAGGGATGGCTTTTCCTAGCTATTGGCACTGTTCCTCGGAAAACCTGTGGTACAGGAGAAAAGTGTTATTTTGTTTTTCACTGTGAAAGCAAACTGAGTCAGGAGGACAAACACACACCTTCCAATTTTAGAACTCTACATTTAGAACTGGAGAAAAGAAGGAGTGATATAGCAACCAATCTTTTTATTCCTCCAGAGCACAATTATTTTCCCCTCCCCTAGGAACCAAATATTAAGGGAGGGGAGGAGAGGATTTTGTTTTACTGATCTAACAAAAATATATTTGAAGATGTTTACAGAGTTTGAAAAATAACAGGAAAAGGAGAAAAACAGTACAGGAAAACTTTGTTTTTGATGAAATAATGGCCTCAAAGTTAAACAATCCTAGGAATTTAAGGCTGACCCGTAAGCAGGGGCTACCACGCAGACCTCAACCCTCAGCTCTAAACAGAACGCCTTCGGCACACAGGAGACGGATGCCACTGACGTAACTCTACGCTTCTACACCTACCTCCTGCCGACCGAGACCAGAACCGAGTACGAAATCCTCCAGAACTGACTCTCTTCTGGTGTCTGTCTTTGGGCATGAAGTAAACTGGTATCATTCTTTATCATGGAAGCTAACATCTTTACAAGAAATGGGGAGGACACTGAATGCTGGAACAACGCAGTTAAATGGGCTATACATGCTCTTCAGCATACAAGGCACAGCTGGTCACCTCAAATTTGATATTGTGAAACAGCAATGTCAAATTTGCAAAGTGATTTTTTTACTATAAAATATAAAATTAAATTAAAGCACTGATACCTCCCTGAAGATCCCTAATAGAGGTGTCTCTATTTTCATAAGCTGGAGGGGTGATAACTTCAGTTATCAGTCTAAATTGCTTAAGCTGTCTTACAATAGGGATTTATTTATACTTAATGAGCTATTAATAAAGTCGACAGTGTCCCAGAAAAGCAATATTGTATGATATTGTGAATGAAATAATATCATATTTTAACTCTTCTTCTAACACTGGCCTAAAATACCAAGAATGCTGAATGCTGAGTCCATCATAAAGAAAATGCAATCATGGTCTCTACCCTTGAAGAGCTCAGGATCTAATAGAAAGTCATCTGAGTAACTAGAAACCCAGAAAGCAAATGTGAGTGGAATAACTAACCAAAGTATGCAATGCAACATTCAAGTACACAGTCCAGGTGTCATGTGTTATTGTGTACATGAAAAATATATATAAAAAACACCTACAACTATATAAAAATTAGATAAATTAGGAAACTGTTATCTGAAATCCCAGAAACCAAATTCTCAATATTCTAGCAGATTATAAAGTATAAGCATTTCCTTAGATTATCCTGTTTCCTGCAAAAAGTGTTTTTCAGACTGTTCTTCCTTTTTTAAGAATGGCAGTTCCCCATTGAGCACGAAAGTCTTTATAGGATGACGTCTCCATCTCTATTTTTTTACTATGTTTTATTTCAATTCTAGGAAAACGTACAAACAGAAGAGTTCTAGGATTGTAGGTAAACTTAATGAAGTGTTGTGTTGTACATCTATGCTACAACAAAAGCAATTCAAAATGACTTCTCAAGTTACAGAAGATCCAAATGTTACCCTTCACAATTTCCACCATACTATTCTGATGAGCTTTTTGAGCTGAGCAGATGCTAGAGCTCTGATTTAGACACTAAATGTATTCCCCAGGTCCAGCACATGTCTAAGATAGAATGAGGTTCAAATATGCTTAAACAAAAATACATCTTGAAACTATTTCATGCAAACAAGAAGGCAGAGTGAGCTGCTTCAGGGCTCTGTGCTCCCCAAGAAGCTTTGAACCACCACCAAGACCTGGCAGAACACCTTTCTCAGAGCTCCAGAAAACAGCTAAAGAACAGCAGCTTCCCACGTACAAGGCCTGGGTTTACTCCCCAGTACCTCCTAAAAAAAAAAAAAAGAAGTGATCCTCTAGGGGTCCTCCCAAACCCCTCACCAGCTCAGAGCAGAGCCAGCCCAGCTGCCAGTTTGGACCCCAGGTCCCAGTACCAGAGAAGCAGAGTAAGTAAGCCTCATGCACATACTGGTAGCATGTATGTCTGGCCAATTTACCTGGGGGTGGCGTGAGGGACTAAACCATGACTGGTCACACACTCCCCATCCCGGAATTTGCCCTGCTCATGGAAGGCAGCTCACAGAGCTCTCCTACAGAACGCTGTGGGAGAGCGGACAAGTGGCTGCCTAGAGACCAGAGGACACACAGCGCAGGGCCCAGGCCATGAGGAACTGTTGCCTGGTGAAGAGGACACATTCATTCCATGTAAACAGGAATTCCAAGGGCCACACACACACGCCCAAGACAAGACACATGCACAGAAAGGATAAGGGCGGCCCCGATACTTTGGCCTGGAGCTATTCTCTAAACTTACATGTTTAAGTTCTGAAGGAGAGCACTAGCATTGGTCGATCTGCAAAGACTGGGAAAAGTGTTGTTTTTTCCGCTAGGTCATAGCATTCAAAGACAGCTCTGTCATAATACTAGCTACATACAAGCTTAAAGAACAGATGCCTCAAAGTCTAAATTCCAGCAATAACACATTAACTACCAAATGTCCAGGTTTTGATAAGATTACAAAATATACAAAGAATCAGGAAGCAATGGCCAAGGCAAAAAAGAAAATTAAAGCATTTAGAAACCATCACTAAGGAGGAGCAGACTTGGGACATACCAAAGACTTTTAAAAAATGGTCCTAAATGTGCTCAGAGAACTAAAGGAAAACATGGAAAAAAGAATGAAAAGAAATCAGGAAAATGATAGATACATACAAAGAGACTATTTCATCAACAAAGACACATAAATAATAAAACAGAACCAGAGATGAAGACCACAGTAGCAGAAATTTAAAATTCCCAAAGGTGTTCAACAGGAGATGAGAGCTGGAAGAAGAAAGCATCAGTGAACTTGAAGATAAGACGACTGGAATGACGCAGTCTGACGAGCACAAGTTAGAAAGAATAAAGAAAAGTGAACAGAGCCTGAGGAACCTGTGGGACACCATCAGGTATACCAAGTGACATACTGTGGGAGTCCCAGAGGAAGAAAGAGAGGAAGGGCAGAGAGCATATTCCAAGAAATAATGGTGGGGAACTTCCAAAATGTAATGAAAGCCGTGAATATACACGTCCAAGATGCTCAACAAACTCTAAATAGGACAAACTGAAACAGATCCACACTGCAACATATTATAACCAAACTATCTAAAGCCAAAGATAAAAAGAAAATTCTGAAAGCCACAAAAGATAAGCAAGAATAGGAAAGAGGGGCAAGATGGCGTCAGAATACGTGCACCCACATCACTTCTCCTATTAAAAAATGCCTGAGTGAGCTGTTCTCGGAATCCACAAAACAGGAGGCTTCAGGGCATCGATCTGGAAAGAGCAACACAAAAGGAGTGATTGCTTAAGGTAAAACTGTGAGTTTCTGGCACTTTAGGTGGGAGCTGGGGGCGGCTGAGCCCCTCCCTCAGGGCAGGAAGTCACAGCACTCCCTGACCCTTGCCAGTCAGTCAACTGGAAGAGACAAACTCCAAGAGTGGGAGAATTATGGTGAAGGGTGGAGAGGGACCATCCCCTGAGCATGGGTTTTATTGTCTGAACCCCCTTTTTTGAGCTTTGAGGAACATACCAGCTGGTTTGAGGAGAAACCAGGAAGAAGGAAGAGGCGAATGTGCTCAGGTAACCTGATTCGCCCAACCTCCCTGGGATAGGGAAAACTGATCTGGAAAAATGTGGGATCAGGCAGTTAACTAGTCCTGTGCAACTCACCTAAGGGAGGGGGACAGTAGGAAGGGCATAATAGGCTTCCAAGAGCATATTTGGGGTTCCTGGCAAGGTGTGGGTGCTCTCTCTCAAAGAGACTGACAATCATTTTATTCTGTGGTGAGTTAAGTCACCAGGGTCCCATGTGAATTTCAAAAGGGAACTCTCACACAGGCTATTGCTTCCTGCCACCCTGGGACAAAAAGCAGTTAGAAGGAAAAAAAAAAGGGAGGGGGGAAGGCAGGGAGGACAGATTCCTAATCAGCAGTTTATCCAATTGCAAAGAGTCAATCCTGCCCCAGGACTGAAGAGCTAATCAACCCAGCAGAAAGGTTTGGCTCAGTGGAGGAGTTTCAGTCCTGAACACACAAGGTCTCTAGTTTGATTCCCGGCTCCTCTTAGAGTAGTGACCCACTGGAATAAATGATAGTTTAGGACAGGGAAAACATAGACATTATCCTTGTACTAGCTTCTACTGGGTCTCTTATTTTTCCTAAAAAACAAAACAAAACAAAACACATTACTTTTATTATATGATTTAACTTAGTTTACTCACTGAAATGCACTTCAAAATCTGCAGTGAGAAAGCTGCACAGTAATTGATTGAGAAACACCAGCAGCCTGACAAGCTCCACAGGGTCTTAAGAGGGAAGTCTGTTTATTCTTAGTGTTTGGTTGACTCCCTGCTTGTATGTTTGTCTGTTTTTTGTTTTCCTATCTTTCCTTACTCTTTAACCCCACCCCCCAGCTTTTTAATTAGTTACTGCCAGCTTGTTTCTTGTATGCTGTGTTTCCTCTTTCTCAATTTCTTCTTTCCTGTGTGTAGTGATTTTGACTATCAATGCTATCTCTTTTCCCTCCTACATCTTTCTATCTTCTGCCTTCCGTTGTTGCTCTTACATTCCACCTCTCTTTGTTTAGCCCCCAATTTTTCTGGCTTTTTATTTCTAACACTTCTATTCTGTTTTCTATCTTTTATTAACTCTTTCTGTTTTTGTCCTTTCTTTTCTCTTTCCCTCTCTCCTCATCACACTAGCCTTTTAATTCATATTATATTCTTCTCCGTATTCACTTCCCCATTTCATTGTAGGTAGTCCACTTTTTCATTCCTATAACTCTATACTGCTTACATGAGTTTAATATTCATTCTCCTAGGTCTCACAGAGATCCTCTGCTAACTTTTACTATCAATATTACTTTATACTTTTTCTTTTCTTACCTCTTTTGCTTTCCCTCACCCTAATCTTTTTCCTTCTAGGAAACTTAGACAACAACAAGGAAATAGGAGAAGAAGAACAAAGTGTCAAAGAGAAAAATTAACACACAAAAAAAAACAGCAACTAAATAAAACCCGCAACTAGAGGGAGAAGCTAATCAAATGAACAAACCCATCAAGATAAAACGATGACCAGACAGCAACCAAAAATTACAAACCATACCAATAATCAGGAAGACATGGCCCAGTTAAATGAACAAACTAAAAACCAGGAAGAGGAGCAGAACATCGAATAACTAATCAAAGCTGTCCAAACAAATATCATGGACCAACTTAATGAAGTGAAGAAAGAAATTAAGGATATTAAGAAAACACCTGGAGAGCATGCTGAAGAAATTGTAAACATACACAAAAAGATAACAGATATGATGGTGATGAATGGCACAATCCAAGAAATCAAAAAATACACTCTCAGCAAATAACAGCAGATTTGAACAGGCAGAGCAAAGAATTAGTGGTGTGGAAGACAGTACATCTGAAATCAAACAGATAGTAGAATCGATATATTAAAAAGATAGAAAAAAATCCAATAGGGACTTTTGAATGACAACATAAAACACACAAACATAGGCATTATAGGCATTCCAGAAGGAGAAGAGAAGGGAAAGGGGACAGATGGGTGTTGGAGGAAATAATGGTTGAAAACTTCCCAAACCTATTGAGGGAGATGGATGTATAAGTCCAGGAAGCACAGCACACCCCAAACACTATAAATCCCATAGGCCTACTCCAAGATATATACTTGTCAAATTACCAAATGCTCAAGACAACGAGAAAATACTGAAGGCAGCAAGAGAAAAGAGAACCATCACATAGAAGGGAAGCCCAATAAGACAAACTGATTTCTCATCTGAAACCATGGAGGCAAGAAGTCAGTGGTATTACATAGTCAAGACACTGAAAGAAAAAAATCTCCAGCAAAGAATATTCTACCCAGCAAAGCTGGCATTCAAAAATGACGGAGAGTTCAAAATGTTCACAGATAAACAGAAACTAAGAGAATATGTCAATAAGAAACCTGCCCTTCAAGAAATAACTAAAAGGAGTTCTGCAGGTTGAAAGAAAAAAACAGGAGAAGACAGAGTTGGAGGACAGTGTAAGAACAACTAAAAAGACAAAAAAGAGAAATGAAAACAACATATGATCCACAGAAATTCAAGGAAAATATGGCTAATATAAGTAATTCCCTGGGAGTAATGTTAACAGATTAAACTCACCAGCCAAGAGACACAGATTGGCAGAATTGATAAGGAAATATGTCCCATCTATATGCTGTCTACAAGAAACCCACCTTAGATCCAGGGATTCAAGGAGGTTGAAAGTGAATGGCAGAAAACAATCTTACAAGCGAACAATAACCAAAAAAGGGCAGAAGTAGCTATACTAATATCAGACAAAATACACTTTAAATGCAAAACTATTGTGAGAGACAAAGATGGACACTATATATAGTAAAAGTGGTAATTTTTCAAGAAGATCAATCATAACCTAACCAGAGTGCCTCAAAATACATGAGGCAAATACTGGAAAAACTAAGTGGAGGAATAGATGCCTCTACAATTATAGTGGAGGACTTTTATACACCATTATCACCATTAGACAGAACATCTTGACAGAGAATCAATAAAGAAACAAAGACTTTGAATAATATATTAGAGGATCTGAACCTAGTAGACATAAACAGAACACTACAACCAAATACAGCAGGATATACACTCTTCTCAAGTGCACATGAATCATTCTCCAAGACAGACCATATGCTAGGCCACAGAGAAAGTCTCAACGAATTCAGAAAGACTGAAATCATACAGAACAATTTCTCTGATCACAATGGAATGAGGCTGGAAATCTGTAAGGGTCAGAGAATGAGAGTAGGCTCAAAGTTATGGAAGTTAAGCCACACACTCTTAGACAAACAGTGGGTCAAGGAGGAAATCTCAAAAGAAATCAGTAACTACCTTGAAACTAATGAAAATGACAACACAACATATCAAAACTTATGGGATGCAGCAAAAGCTGTACTGAGAGGAAATTCATAGCCATAAATTCATATATTAAAAAAGAAGAGCTAAAATCGAAGACCTAACTGCATACTTGGAAGAATTAGTAAAAAAACAACAACAAACTATCCCCAAGGGAAGAAGAAAGAATGAAATAACAAAGATCAGAGCAGAACTAAATGAAATAGAAAATAAGAAAGCACTAGAAAAAATAAACAAAGAGCTGGTACTTTGAGAAGATCAATAAAATCAGCAAACCTTTAGCTAGACTAACAAAAAAAAAAAAAAAGAGAGAAGATGCAAATACACAAAATAAGAAATGAGAAAGGGGATATCACCACTGACCCAAAATAAAGAGAATATCATAAGAGGACATTTGGAAAAAATATATGACAAGGACAATTTAGAGGAAATGGAAAAATTCCCAGAAACACATAAGCAGCCAACACTGACGAAAGAAGAAACTGATGATCTCAACAAACCAATCACAAGTAAAGAGATAGAATCAGTAATTAAAAATCTCCCAACTAAGAAGAACCCATGGGGGAAGCGGCTGTGGCTCAATCAGATGAGCTCCCGTCTACCATACAGGAGGCCCTCAGTTCGCATCCTGGGGCCTCCTTGTGAAGGCAGGTTCACCCGCAGATGCTGCAGAGTGCCGCCCGGCCCACAGATGCTGCGGAGAGCTGACTCAGCAAAGGTGACAAAACAAAAAGAAGGGGGACAAGCAAGAACACAGAAGAGCTGGCAGTGAATGAAAAGAGAGAGCAGACGGCAAGCAAGCAAGCTGCAGGGCAGGAAGGGAAAATAAATAAATACAGACACAGAAGATGTACACCAAAATGGACACAGAGAGCAGACAGCATGCAAAAAAGTCATAAGGGGTGGGGGATTAAAAAAAAAAAAAGAGCCCAGGGCCAGATGGCTTAACAGGTGAATTCTACCAAACATTCCAGAAAGAACTAAAACCAATCTTGCTTAAACTCTTCCAAAAAACTGAAATAGAAGGAACATTGCCTAACTCACTCTATGATGCCAACATTGCCCTAATACCAAAGCCAAAGATAACACAAGAAAGGAAAATTACAGACCAATCTCTCTAATGAACCTAGATGCTAAAATCCTCAACAAAATACTTGCTAATCGTATTCAGCAACACATCAAATGAATTATACACCATGACCAAGTGGGCTTCATCCCTGGTATGCAAGGACGGTTCAACAACGTAAGAAAATCAATCAATGTAACACACTACATAAACAGATCAAAGAAAAAAACTACATGATCATATCTATAGATGCAGAAAAAGCATTCAACAAAATACAGCATGCTTTCCTGATAAAAACACTGCAAAAGATAGGAATAGAAGGAAACTTTCTGAACATGATAAAGGGTATATATGAAAAACCCACAACTAACATCATATGCAATGGTGAAATCCTAAAATCTTCCACTCTAAAATCAGGAACAAGACAAGGATACCCACTACCACTCCTCCTATTTAACATTATGTTAGAAGTACTTGCTCAAGCACTAAAGCAAGAAACAGAATATAAAAGGCATCCATTTTGGAAAGGAAGAAGTCAAATTTTCACTATTTGCAGGCAACATGACCCTATACATAGAAAACCCTGAGAAATCCACAACAAAGCTTCTAGAACTTATAAATAAGTTCAGTAAAGTCACAGATTATAAGATCAACGTACAAAAATCAGTAGCATTTCTGTATACCAATAATGAGCAATCTGAGGAGAAAATCAAGAAAAAATATCATTTACAATAGTAAATTAAAAGATCAAATACCTAGGAATAAGTTTAAATATGTAAAAGATTTATATACAGAAAACTACACAACACTGTTAAAGAAAATAAAAGATGACTTAAATAAATGGAAGAATATTCCCTTTTCATGGACAGGAAATCTAAATATCATTAAAATGTCTATCCTACCCAAACTGATCTACAGATTTAATGCAATCCCAGCATTTTTTTAATGAACTGGAAAAACTACCATGAAATTTACTTGGAAAGGAAAGAGGCCCAAATAGCCAAAGACATATTGAAAAAGAAAAATGAAATCAGAGGAATCACACTACCTGCCTTTAAAACATACTACAAAACTATCCTGGTCAAAATGGCATGGTATTGGCACAAGGAGAGACATACTGACCAGTGGAACTGAATTGAGAGTTCTTATATAGATCCTCACATATACAGTCATCCGATATTTGACAAAGCCACCAAGCCCACTCAACTGGGAGAGAATGGCCTGTTCAATAAATGGTACCTGGAGAACTGGAAACCCATATGCAAAAGAATGAGAGGGAAATAACTTCTCACACCTTATACAAAAATCAACTCAAGATGGATCAAAGACCTAAATATAAGAGCTAAGACCATAAAGACCTTGGAAGACAATGTAGGGAAGCATCTACAGGACCCTGTGATAGGAAATGGCTTCATGAATTTCACATCCAAGGCACAAGCAGCAAAAGAAAAAATAGATAAATGGGACCTCCTCAGAATTAAAACTTTTGCACCTCAAAGGAGTTTATCAAGAAAGTAAAAAGACAGCCTATGCAATGGGAGAAAATATTTGGTAACCATATATCTGATAGGAGCATAATATCCAGCATATATAAAGAAATCCTATATCTCAAAAATAAAAAGACAAACAACCCATTTTAAAAACGGGCAAGAGATTTATTTGAACAGATGCTTCTCCAAAGAAGAAATACAAATGGCTAAAAAAGCACATGGAAAGATGCTCAACATCACTAGCTATTAGGGAAATGCAAATTCAAAACTACAATGAGATACCATCTTACACCCATGAGACTGGCAGCTATTAAAAAATCAGAGGACTACAAGTATTGGAGAGGATGTGGAGGAATGGGAACCCTCATCCATTGCTGGTGGGAATGTAGAAGGATCCAGCCATTCTGGAGGACAATTTGGCAGTTCCTCAAAAAACTAGCTTTGACATATGACCCAGCAATTCCACTGCTGGGTATATACCCTGAAGAACAGAAAGCAAGGACACGAACAAATACATGTACCAATGTTGACAGCAGCATTATTCACTATTGCCAAAAGTCAGAATCAACCCAGAGGCCCATCAACAGCTGAATGAATAAACAAAATGTGGTATACGCATACAATGGAATACTACCCAGCTATAAGAAGGAATACAGTACTAACACACAAGATTCATGGATGAATCTTTTTTTTTTTTTAAAGATTTATTTATTTATTTAATTTCCCCCCCTCCCCTGGTTGTCTGTTCTTGGTGTCTATTTGCTGCGTCTTGTTTCTTTGTCCGCTTCTGTTGTCGTCAGCGGCACGGGAAGTGTGGGCGGCACCATTCCTGGGCAGGCTGCTCTTTCTTTTCACGCTGGGCAGCTCTCCTCAGGGGCGCACTCCTTGCGCGTGGGGCTCCCCCACACGGGGGACACCCTTGCGTGGCACGGCACTCCTTGCGTGCATCAGCACTGCGCATGGCCAGCTCCACACGGGTCAAGGAGGCCCGGGGTTTGAACCGCGGACCTCCCATATGGTAGACGGACGCCCTAACCACTGGGCCAAAGTCCGTTTCCCCATGGATGAATCTTGAGGACCTTATGTTGAGTGAAGCAAAACAGGCATTGAAGAACAAATACTACATGACCTCTCTGAAAAGAATTAAGCAAATCAAGCTGTCTCAGAGAGCTAGAAACTGGAAGATAGGCTTACAGGAAATGGGGTGGGGAAAGGAAGGTTGTGAGCCAACACCCACAGGGGTGAAATCTATGATAAAGTGGAGGTAAGTATTTGTGCAGTGAAGGGATAAGACCAAGGTATAGAGGTACTATTAGGTTGAGCCTTGCAGGCTTACAGGGGGCTAGGGTGGGAAAGATGGGTCAGATGGTCCATGGAATTGGGAGGAGGATTGGAGGGGAGCAGGTGAACACAGGAGACTGTCAGGTACATGGTTGAAACGATAAGGTTTAGAAAACTCTTCAGAAAATATAATAAGGAAGGGTTGCTAGTTTAAGGTGTTTGATGGGGGGCATCTGGCACAGGGTGCACCTGGGGCAGCCTTCTAGGGAGTGTGTGAGTGCTCATCTTGTCATAGTGTGTTATATCAGTGGGTGGAGACCCATACAACGAACAGGAAGGTGTTGTACCCCCATCTGGGGAGGCCTGATGTTCTCACACAGAGGGGAAGGTGTCTCTTGAGAGCATGGGTGGCTCCCAATGGGGGAGGACAGACTAGTGTGTCAAGCCCTCAGCACTGCTGCAAGTATCTATGAATCTTGTCCTTCAAGCAGTGAAGCTTGTTTGTGGGCCCCAGAGGGTAGGGGGGGAGAGGAATAGAGTAGATAGAAGAGGGGGTTAACTGGTGGGCAATGGAGGTAAATTCTGCATGACTGTACAGTGATGGATGCAGGTCATGTTAAGTTTTACCAAAAGTTTGTAGAGGTGAATGGTCTAAAATGTAAACCATAATGCAAACCGTAATGTAACCAAAATTGTATAAAAGTGTACAGTCTAAAATGTAAACCATAATGTAACCATGGTTGGTAGCTATGTTTCAGTATTTGTATATTAGTAGTAGCAAATGTAACATTCACATGTAAAGAGATCATTGCTAGGGAGGGGGGAGAGGATGCTGGGTATGTGGGAGCCTCCTGTATTCTATTTGACTTCACTGTGACCTAAAACTTTTTTGAAGATATAACAGGAAAAAAAAAAAAAAAAAAAAAAAGATGTAAGACACTGAGGGAGAAGCAGAAGAGACTGCCTTGCCCTGTACATACGGGGAAACACTTATTACAGTGATGAAAGAAAAAACATTAAAAAAAAATTTTTATGCTATTTTTCATTTTAATACCCCAATTTATTTTTTACTTTTAGTTTTTCTAAATTATTACATATTTTATTTCTAATCTTTAAACCTATCATTACTATTTCATTTTCCTATTAATTGAATTTGGCAATATATTAGGCTTTATTTTTTAATAAGTTTTGGATCACAGAGGGGTTAACTATGGTAGGGGAGGAGCACTGATGTGGGGTGTCATTGAAGGGGGATGCATGGGTGGGAGGGAGTTTTCCAGGGCATCTATATAGAGTATATAGATATGTTCAGATGTTTGTTGGGTATTAACATAGTGGGTAGAGTTTCACACAACAACTGAGAGAGTGCTGAGTTCCCATCCTGTGAAGTTCTGTCACATTTCCCAGTGGAACAGCAACAATCCCTGAAGTGCAAGGGCACAGACCAGTGAAGGATGGTCCAATGATGGGCCCTTGATACTGATGACTATGCTTATGAGCCTGTGTGCTTAAAACTTCACCTTGGCCTAGAGCTGCAGGGTGCCTAAGAGTTACCTCCTGAGAGCCTCCGTGTTGCTCAAATGTGGCCATTCTCTAAGCCAAACTCAGCATGTAAATGCATTATAGTCCCTGCACCGTGGGACATGACTCCGGGGGGTGAGCCTCCCTGGTGCCAAGGAATTACAACCAAGTCCCGGTTGGTGATGCAACTAGAAAAAGATCTTGAATAAAAGGGGGAAATGGTAAAGACAAATGAGTTTATATGGCTAAGAGACTTCAAAGTGAGTCAGGAGGTCATCAGAGAGGTAGTACTTATGCACTTCTCAGCAGGAACTCAGAGATAGCCAAAGTAGATACTACCCCAGGTAGTGGTGTTCCTGAGAGCTATGGAGACACCCAGGTCCTACAGTCATGGTAGACAGCTCTGGAGTTCAGTGCCTTGCCAGTGGGCCCTACTTTGGAATTTGTGATCCTAATGTGATGAAGTGGACTCAGATGTGACTTCTCTCCACATGCCTCTTCTGTCACTTTTATTGAATCTGTGGTTGGTGCTGGGGTTGGGGTATGCCCAGGGGACTTGAATCTCTGGAATGTCCATGTGCCAGCTGGGTCCTGAGCCTCAACAGAGCGCAACACCTACTGTCCAGTACGTTGGACTTACCCAGGTCAGCTAACAAGGAGGTGAGGATAGTCAACCACCACACCAAGGAACCAAGAGAGTCTACAACTGCAAGCAGGAGAATTCCATCCATCAGCCATGTGGGATCTAAGCCCCAACTCAATTTAGAGGTGGAGTGGGCATAGCCATCCCAGGATCCTCAGGATGGAGGAATAAAATATGGATTAGAGTAGACTTACTGGTATTCTACTACAGAATTATTGTGACTCTGTGTCAGCTCTCCGTGTGTGCAGCACCATTCCTGGGCAGGCTGCACTTTCTTTCTTGCTGGGTGGCTCTCCTTACGGGGTGCACTCCTTGCGCATGGGGCTCCCCTACGCGGGGGACACCTCTGTGTGGCAGGGCACTCCTTGCGTGCATCAGCACTCCTTGCGCACATCAGCACTGCACATGGGCCAGCTCCACAAGGGTCAAGGAGGCCCGGGGTTTGAACCACAGACCTCCCATGTGGTAGACGGACACCCTAACCCCTGGGCCAAGTTCGCCGCCTGGTTGAAATTATATCATTGATGTGGAGACAGTGGCCACCGGAGTTGCTGAAGGCAGGGAGAGGGAAAAAGAGGTTTGACATGGGGGCATTTTTGGGACTTGGAGTTGTCCTGAATGATATTGCAGGGAAAGATACAGGACATTATATATCCTGCCATAACCCACTGAATGGACTGGGGGAGAGTGTAAACTACAATGTAAACTATAATCCATGCTGTGTAGCAGTGCTCCAAAATGTATTCATCAAATGCAATGAATGTACCACACTAATGAAAGAAGTTGATGTGGGAGGAGTGGGGGGTGTGGGGAATGGGGTATATGGAAACCTCTTATATTTTTTAATGTAACATTTTATGTGATCTATGTATCTTTGAAAAAAAAAAGATTAAAAAAAGGAAAAAAAAGAGATAAGCAAGGTGTCATGAACAAGGTGCTTCAATAAGACTAAGTACTGGTTTCTCATCAGAAACATGGAGGCAAGAAGGCAGTGGTATGAAATAAAGTGCTGAAAGCAAAAAACTGCTACCCAAGAATTTTACATCTGGCAATACTGACCTTCAAAACTGAGGGAGAAATTAAGACATTTCCAGGTTTACGAAAGCTGAAAGAGTTCATCACCATTATATCAGCCATACAAGTGATGCTAAAGAGTTCTGCAGGTTGAAAGGACACTAGACAATAGGCTGAAGACACATAAAGAAATAAGGATCTCCAGTAAGGGTAACAATGTGGCTAAATATAAACGCCAGTATCGTTGTATTCTTGGCTTCTAACTCCAAGATCTAAAATGCAAATTCATAAAATGTAATGAGAAATTATAATGTATAAACATGCAATTTATGACAGGAACTACATAAAACTAAAGGGACAGAAGAGTATAGAAGATAGTTTGTGTGTACTACTGAAGTTAGGTTGGTATCTAAGCAAACAAGACTGCTATAGATTTAGGACAGTAAATTTAACCCTCTGGTAAATACAAAGAAAATATCAGAGAATATATAAACTCATAGAGATAGAAATTGGAGTAAAGGTTCTTAGAGGAAAGGGGCAGATAGAACGCAGGGTTAATGCATAATGGGCATAGAGTTTCTGTTGGGGGAGATGAACAAGTTATAACATGGTGAATGTGATTAATCCCACTGAATGGTATGGTTGGGGAGTGGTTGAGTTGGGAAAGTTTATATTGTATTTAAGTTTATGTTGGAGTTTTTATAAAAAGAATGATCCCCCCCTCCCAATGTATTGGAGTTGGATACTTATAATTTTCCTACACACTGTTCCTAAGTCCCTTTTCTTTGAACCTCTAATTAACACTATACCCATTAAATACGTACCCCAGAGACTTAAATCTACTAGCTATTCATTTGGTGATTGAGTACCAAATCTCAGGAAAGTTGCAGCCAACACCTACTCTCCAACTTGTAGGACTCACACAGGACAACTAACAAAAGGATGATGATGGACAATGCTCATGCCAAAAAAACAGTATTTACAACTGTGAGCAAGACAGTTCCATCCATCTGCCCCCTAGGATCTAAGCCCCCTCTCAAGTGGAAGCAGAGTGGGCATTAGCATCCCAAAATCATTAACATAAGGGGGGAATGCAACTATGGACCAAAGTAGACTTATTATTCTAGTAATGGAAGAACTTGTAACATTATATAAAGACAATGGTCACCAGAGGTTCTGAGGAGAGGAATAGGGAAGAACAGGTATAACATGGGGCATTTCTGGGACACTGGAATTCTTATGCATGCCACTGCAATGATGGATAGAGGTCATTATATATAGGTCAAAACTTATAAAATTGTGGTGCAAAGTATAAACCATAACGTAAAGTACAGACCATGGTTAGTAGCAATGCTTCACTCTGTGTTCATCAGTTGTAACAAATGTACCACACTAATGAAAGATGTTGTTAATGAGGGAAAGTGTAGGAGGGGTAGGCGGTGGGGTATATAGGAATCCCCTCTATTTCTGATATATCATTTATGGAATCTAAAGCGTCTTTAAAAATAATTTAAAAAATTTTAAAAAGCATGAGCAGAGAGGGACAAGATGGTGGCAGAGTAAGGTGCTCCAAGAGTTAGATCATTCTATGGGGCAGTCAATAATCAACCAGAGCTATCTAAAGCACCTGTTTAGGAATCCCAGGAGACCAAAAAAGTATCCTGTAACATCCTTGAAACAATGGGAGGAGGAGACGGCATTTCTGCAGAGAAGATTCATGAGTAGAGTGCTCTACACCATGGAGGCTGGTATCCATAGGCCACTGGAAGCACAAGCCACCTCAGGAGTTATTCCATGGCTGGAGTTGGAAGCTCCATTTCCAAAGAAACAGGGGAGGAAAAGACAGTTGGGCACCAACTTTAGCTACTGATTAGTAAATTTGGTAGGCTAACGTATAATCCTTAAGAACAGCTAAAGTTTGAACCTGTCCAAGTGAGACACAGGCTGGTAGCCGCCATTTTTAACTACACTCCCAGCATGAGGGGAAGCAGGGGCTGACTGAAAATCACAGTGAAGGTAGGAACCAGCTTTTTCCACCCAGATCAGATTGCAGCTCTAGCAGGGAGGAAGCTGGGGGATCTGTGCCAGCCTCTCCTGGAACTGCAGGTCACGCCGCAGAAGCCGGTGCTCATCCTACCCTGGTGGAGCAAGCTGCCTCAGGAGCTATTCTGGGTCTGGAGTTGGAACCTCCATTTCCCAAACACAGAGGAGAGGAAGAAACAGTTAACCACCAACTTTTGCTCCTGATTAGTATATTCAGCTGCCTAAATATAACCCTAAGAATAGGTAAAGTTTGAGTCTGTCCAAGTCAGAAAGAGGCCGGTAGCTGCCATTTTGACTCCGCCCCTGGCATGAGGAGAAGCAGGGGTGATTGAAAATCACAGTGATGGTGGGGACCGGCTTCTTTCCACCCAGATCTGACGGCAGCCCTAACCTAGGCTTCAGTTCCACTTCTGGCTGGAGGAAGCTGGTGGGACCTGAACCAGCCTCTCTGGGAAACCGCAGGTACATTCAGCCCACAGACTGAATAGTCGGACACCTGTAGCTCCATCCCCACCCCCAAGTAAGAAAGGAGGGCAGTTGTGTTTCCGCTAACTTTCTGGGCAATGGCAGGTACTTTGGGCCTGCATGGCCTGGACTGGTGGGTACCTGTGGATCTACCCCCACCCCACAATAGGACAGGATGGGGTGGGTGTTTCCTCAGGCCCTCCGGGCAATAGCAGGCACTTCCGGTCTACAAGAATTGGACTGCTGGGCGCCTGTAGATCCACCTCATGCCCTAACCGGATAGGAGGGATGGTGTATCCTAGCTGCTCCAGACAGTGGCAGTCACTTTCAGCCTGCACGGAACGAACTATTGGGCATCAGTGGTTCTGCTCCCAGTCCCTAAAGGGCAGAAAGAGCAGTATTCCCTCAGCCTCCTGGGGCAACTGCAGGTGCATTCAGCCCACAAGAATTAGACTGTTGGGCAATCCAGAGGGTCCACCCCCCTGGCAAGGAGAAGGGGGCCAGTGCTACATCAGTCTAACTGGGCAACTGAGGTCATTTTGGACTCTCATGGCATAGACAGCTGCCGACACCTGCAGCTCCATCCCCACCCCAGGCAGGGGAGGAAAGGGTGTGAAGCTTCATTAGTCTTCCATGGCAACTAAAGACAGCCTTGCCCTGCACAACTTGGATTATTACACATGGCTGTAGCTCTATCCCTATGCCTGACAGAGGAGAAAGGTGAGAGAAGCTTCATCAGGTCCCAGGGACAATGCAGGCAGCCTCAGCCTCCACAGCTTACAGCACCAACTTCATCATCTTCTCCTACTACACAACCAGCAAAGAAGAAATAATACGAGTTTATTCTAAAGAAAGCCCTAAACTAAAGAGAGAAACTGCACAAAGAATAAATATATCTAGTAAGTCAGATGCCAAGACACCAAGAAAAAATTATAAGCTAGGGAAACGGATGTGGTTCAAGCAGTTGGGCTCCCATTTACCATATAGGAGGTCCAGAGTTCGATGTCCAGGGCCTCCTGGTGAAGGCAAGCTGGCCCATGTGCCAAGCTGGCCCATGGGGAGTGCCAGCCCCCACAAGAGTGCCACCCTGTACAGGAGAGCCACCCCATGCAAGAGTGCAAGCACAGCAAGATGACACAACAAGAGACACAGAGACTACTTAGAGACATAGCAGAACAGGGAGTTGAGGTGGCACAAGAGAATGATCACCTCTCTCCTACTCCAGAAGGTCCCAGGATCGGTTCCCAGAGCTGCCTAATAAGAATACAAGCAGACACAGAAGAACACACAGCGAATGGACAGAGAGACCAGACAACGGGGGTGGGGGTGGGGGAATAAATAAATAAATCTAAAAAAAAGGGAAAAAAATTATAATCCATATCAAGAAACAGGAAGATATGGCCCAATTAAAGGAACAAGATAATCCTTCAGATGACAAAAAGAAGTTGAGACAACTAATAATAGATGCTCAAACAAATCTCCTTAATAAATTCAATGAGATGGCTAAAGAGATTAAGGATATTAAGAAGACCCTGGGTGAGCTCAAAGAATTTGAATGCATACATAGAAAAATAGCAGCTCTTATGGGAATGAAAGACACAAAAGATGAAATTAGAAATATACTGCACATGCTCATCTCCTTCTCTGATGACTCACTTGCAGTACTTTCGGACAATGTGACAGCTACTTCGACAGCATCTGAAGGACAGGCGCCAGTGGGTGACTCAACTGCAGCCTGACAGGTGAATTTCTGTTCAGGAGTCTGGGTGGCGGTGCCCAGGGCAGTAAGCAGACTGGTGGACTGGTCTGGCACATAGTTACAGCAACTAAGGTGGGAAGCAAGAGGCCAACTCAGGTGGCCCCAGAGGACTGCGGGAAGACCTCAGCACTGTCCAGGTCCAGCTCCACCATGTTTCAGAACTTGCTCCCACTGTCCGACTCAGTCCTTTTAACCCCTGGACATCCAGGGTCTGGAGCGGGACAGCTGGACCTGCAGAGGGCTGAGACTGCGACTCAGATAGCACCAAGCCTCGGAGCCTGGGAAGCCAGGCAATAAGCCAGCTCATCTGTTCTTGGAGACACTGGTCCAGCTGAAGTCCCAGGAGATAGGAAGTTGCAGGCTGATGCCTCATGAAATCAGGGGCATGATGGAAGTGCAGTGGTTCAGGCTGAGAGCCATTCCCACCCCCAGGGCAGCCCCTTGACCCAGGGCAGCCAGCCAGGGTGGCTCACAAGCCGCTGCATCTGGATGCACCTGGTGGGGTCAAGGCGGGCTCCGAACACCCTGCCCAGCTAGGGCGGGCAGCTCTGGGGCAGCTCCACTTGCTGGGGCTCCTTGGGTTCTGACGTGGTGAGCTGGCAGCTCTCATTGGCCAGGCTGCTCTCCGCCTTCTGGATCTCTGGGTTGCTCCTGGCCCAGTTTCGGTGCATCTTCACCTTCTCCTCTGGGCCCAGCCGTGGGGGCGCCTCAGGCTCCTGCTGAAGCAGTGCAGTGAAGCAGTGCCCCTGGCAAGGCCACTCAACCTTCGGACTTCCTCCAGGATCGTCGCTCTTCCCTGAAAAGCCCATCTGCTTGGCCAGGTTTTAGCTGCTGCTGGAAGTAAGTGACACTGGATCTCCCTCAAGGGCTGAGGCTGAGCCAAGGGGCCTCAGCGGAAGATGAGAGGATGGACCCGGGGACATTTGCAGCTGAGGTGGGCCCATGTCCCCTTGGCTCTTGGGACAGCTTTTATTTCTGCTCCCTCCCGGGTGCCATGGGACATGCGGAGCAGAAGGGCACGGGGTGCACCGTGCCTGGGTGACCCACGTCCGTGCCCCCACTGCTGGCCCTGGAGCGGTGAGTGGAGCGGCCCTGGGCAGCCCTCAAGCCTGGCGCCCCAGGCCTTGCGGCACGGCCACGCTGTGGACCCTCCTGGCCCTGGAGAGCCGATGTGGACTGTGCCCCCCACTCACTGAGCGAAGGTCCCTTCCGGACCACCATGTGGGCACGGATGCAGCCTTCTGTCCCAGAGCTTGGTGCCCCCTGGCTGAAGTGACCCTCTCCACGTTCCTCACCCTGAAAAAGAAAAAGCCTCTTCCCTTTCTTCCCAGGTGGCCTGAGCTCTACACTGTGTGACAGGCGCCCCGCGGGGCTCCCTTGCATCCCTGCAGCGTGATGTCCACAGCTTCTGGACCCTTTTTCTGGAATGTCTACAGCCTGGTTGCCAAGAATGGTCTTCGTTCTCACACAGAGCAAAGAGCTCACTTTCCTAATGGTGTCTTTTTTAAAATTTTATTAAATTGTGTTTTTTAAATTAAATTGTCCTTTTTTTAAAGTACATAGATCACAAAAAATGTTACATTAAAAAATATAAGGGAGGAAAGCGGTTGTGACTCAAATGACAGAGCATCTGTCAACCATACGGAGGATCCAGGGTTCAATACCCAGGACCTCCTGACCCGTGTGGAGCTGGCCCATGCGCAGTGCTGCTGTGTGCAAGGAGTGCCGTGCCATGCCAGGGTGTCCCCGGCGTAGGGACGCCCCACGTGCAAGGACTGCGCCCCGCAAGGAGAGCCACCCTGCTTGAAAAAAACACAGCCCGCCCAGGAGTGGCACTACATGCACAGAGAGCTGACGCAGCAAGATGACCCAACAAATAAAGTGACAGTTTCCTGGTGCTGCATGACAAGAATGCAAGCGGACACAGAAGAACACACAACGAATGGACAGAGAGAGCAGACAAAGGGGAAGTGAAGAGAAATAAAAGAAATCTTAAAAAAAAAAATACATATATATATATATATATATATATATATATATATATAAAAGAGGCTCCCACATACCTCACCCCTCAACTCCTCCCACATCAACAACCTCTTTCATCATTGTGGCACTTTCATTGCATTTGGTGAATACATTTTGGAGCACTGCTGCACCGCATGGACTATAGTTTACATTGCAGTTTAAACTCTCCCCCGGTACATTCAGTGGGTTATGGCAGAATATATAATGTCCAGCATCTGTCCCTGCAGTATCATTTAGGACAACTCCAAGTCTCAAAAATACCCCCACGTCTCATCTTTTCTTCCCTCTCCCTGCCCTCAGCAACGACCGTGGCCACTTTCTCCACATCAATGCTACAGTTTCTTCCATTGCTAGTCACAATAGTTCTATAGTAGAATACCAGTAAATGCATTCTAGTCCATATTTAATTCCTCCACTGTGTGGACCTTGGGATGGTGATGTCCACTCCACCTCTATATCGCAAGGGGGCTTAGATCCCACATGGTTGATGGATGCGATTCTCCTGCTTGGAACTATAGGCACTCTCGGTTCCCAGGTGTGGTGGTTGACCATCTTCACCTTCCTGTTAGTCAAC